>NW_027526460.1:147922638-148060624 GCF_048455015.1 Haemaphysalis longicornis | reverse complement strand
AACTTAAGCTCCTCGAAGCCCAGGTGATACTTCTCAGGCTTGATTGTTAAATCTGCAGAGCGGATGGCCTCTAGAACACGTCTCAGCCGTGACAGGTGTTCTTCAAACGAGCTAGAGAAGACAACGACGTCGTCGAGATATACGAGACACGTCTGCCATTTTAGCCCAGCGAGAACGGTATCCATCATGCGCTGGAACGTAGCCGGCGCAGAGCATAGGCCGAAAGGAAGCACCTTGAATTCGTAGAGGCCGTCCGGTGTCACGAATGCCGTCTTCTCATGGTCCCGTTCATCAACTTCGATTTGCCAATATCCAGATTTCAGGTCCAGGGAAGAGAAAAATTTGGCGTCGCGCAGGCGGTCTAATGTGTCATCAATTCTTGGGAGTGGATACACGTCGCGTTTTGTCACGCTGTTCAATCTGCGGTAATCGACACAGAAACGGAGCGTGTTGTCCTTTTTTCCGGACGAGCACGACGGGTGAGGCCCATGCACTTTTAGACGGCTGGATAACGTCATCATTCAGCATCTCCTTCACTTGTTTTTGAATTGCTTCACGCTACGTTGGGGACACCCTGTATGGATGCTGATGAACAGGCCGGGCGGACTCGTCCGTTATGATGCGGTGTTTTCGCCACGCGAGTCTGGCGAACCTTAGACGCCGTGGCGAAGCAATCAGGAAAAATCGCGCACCAGACTCATCAAAGCATTCTTTTGAGTGGCTGAGAGGTTTGGGTCAATTCGACCGGTAGCATTACGTCAGCTGTCACTGAATCAGGTGGCGCCGTTCCCAGTGTAGCTAGATGCGTGACGTCGGCGGCCTCTTCGATGAACGCGATAGTGGTGTTCTTCGCGAGATGTCGACGCTCATTACTGAAATTAGTGAGCAAAACCGACGCGCACCCATTTTTCAGTTCGACAAGTCCCCTCGCGATGCAGATACCCATTCTCCAGGAGTAACCTCATGTTTCCTTCGGCTATTCCCTCACAGTCATGGAATGCGTCATTCTTTACCTTGACGAGCACGCTGGTGCGAGCGGGGAAGCGTGACACTGTCGTCAGCGATGCGTAAAGCCGTGTCGCGTCGGTTTTCGATGCCACCTCCGATGGCTTGTTTTGTGGAGAAGCTGATCGTGAGTTTCTCCAAGTCAATAACACTGTAAACGCAAACTAGCCGGAAATGGAGTTTTAATCAAGTAATGTGCCCTGAAAAGTACTTATAGCAAAAAATGTACTCCCTAGGCATGGTCTAAACAAGTGGACGAACCTCCATGGTAGTACCGTTGCCCATCCGTGTAGCAAAAGGGAGGATTTAGAACGACATAACACCATTTGTGAGATGGCGTTCGGTCTCCTTGTAAACAACCACGTCCACAATAAACTCCCCATCTGGGGTAATCATCTCAAGCGGCGGTCGCCATGTTAGTCTTCTGTTGTTTCCGTGTGTCAGCACTTCAACCGTGGACTAATGCTAACTAGAACGAGAAAGCAGGACGCGACGGTTGCATGCAGCTACAAAACCGATACCGTACGTATACCCGTATAGATGCTTCAGCCAGCGCGATCACAAGCAGACAGCGCGGCCGTGTTGTTTCAATCTATTAATTTTGGCGGTAGGTGTTGTCAAACTCTGCTGCTAACAAAGAGACAGTTCTCGCCGTTGCAAACAATTGCAATGTTCATCTGCTTCGCTTACTTGCGCATTTATAGACAATTTAAATTCTCGTGCCAGCGCGCCAACGCACCCGACTACAGCGACTCAACTTGCCCTGGCGGCACGACTTGCTGCCCGGATGTAAACAACCTCAGTGCTATCAATGCAGCGCGGGCGGTGACTTGGTGCGGCCGGAGCTTCCAGCGCCTCGCCTTGGGCCATCATTTTTTCTTATTTGAGAAGGACTAGTTAGTGCCATTTGGTGGAAAGATTTTTATGTGCCCCCTGTCACACGACCAACGGCCGCTAACAACATTTGGATACGGCGACAGCTGTGGACAGCTCGCTGGCTAAGTGCTCTTTCATCAGTCGATGCGTTTGTCAAACGTTTGGATAGGGTTAACTGCGAAGTACCCGTGCAGCACACAGCACGTACACGCACGGGCAAGAAAAAAGCGCACACTCGTTTTATTGTACTTGTTTGTGGCTTTTCGGGTATGCATTCGCATTCTTTTGTAGGCCGGTTTGTAGCAGGGCATTCGAGATGAAATCGTTTGTCGCGCGCGGCGTCGTTTCAAAGCAACGTGACGGTTACTCAGGTAGCCGAATCGCCCTCCGACAGCGGTGCATCGTCGGGCCCGGTCGGTGAATATTGTGGGACTCTGTCTCTCATATGCATCGAACTGCTCCTGCTCTTTTTAGTTAACTGCTCTACTTTGTAATATCGATTTGTTAACGCTCCTGATGGCTTGCCTGTCCAAGATATAAGTCTTTGTGTTGTTTTTGTTCAAGGCTCTGACTCATTCTTAGCGCTCTGGTAGGCGAAAGCCGCAGATCAGACGGCCACCCCCTTCGAAAACTGTGCCCTGTAGATTCGGTGGGGTTGTTTGCTCGCTTGAGTCGACTCTTCACATCTAACAGCGTACCCCTATTAAGGAAACGGTGACATGCGTTAAAAGATGCTATGAGCCTATCGAACGATTAAATGCATATAGTGTGGACCACGACGGCGACGTGGTTCGACACCGAAATGTTTATATTCCCTTTCGGATGATAATGATGGGTCTGTATACAATCGGGGCCCGTCAGTCGCCAGCTAAGGCCACGTAATTAAAAACACAAATTCATGCCCTTATGGAAGAGAACAGAGTTTGCCGTAGCATGACACAAGTCTGCCGAGCATAAAAAAGGTTATCATTTTTTTACAAGAACAATGCACACACTCTTTTGTTGGTAATAAATTTGTCATAATCAATAGTAAGACCATACACAAAAATTAGTCGATTCATCTGACACTCGATTTTGACACGGAGCTTGCAGCTCCAAAAAGTGCACTGTGGTTTTGCGTGACGGAAACTTCTACAATCACGGTAAATTAACTAAGGCAGGTGTGTGTGGCATGCAGCGTTGGTAAGTTTGCGAGAATAGCGTTTCCATTTCAGCTGTTTTTTTTTGTTGTTGTTGCCATGCAATCACAAGTAATTTGGTGCCATGAACGAGGGTTTACGTTAGCTAGCGAGGCTGTAGTAACGGTTGCGGCTACAAATGACCTTATGCACCAATCACGCTTGTCAGCTCGGTGACACAGAATATTAAGGTGTCAGAATACGGATGACTGAGTCGCCTAGTTTATAACTACTGTAAAAAAAGAAAGTGTTTTCTGACCCAGTGAAGGACTTTCCTGTATGACTAGCTGTGTTATGACAAATGACCATACTTGATGAGACAAGCCGTAACAAATTAGCTTTGGATGTAACACCAGGAGGGAAATAGGTGGAGGTATCTGCAAGTATAACTGAAACAGTGGATGCCTGTCCGGCATGAATTCATTATTTGCTGACACGATTTTCTTCTGCAGATCCTGATACATGATCGAGTTGAATGACTTCATAGATCTTAAGGCAGGATAGGCTGTGCTGTACAAGGCAAGGCTGCATTCGGAAACCAAGTTGGCCCCCCTCCAGCAGAAGTGAGTATTGCCACGGCGTGCAACAGCCGTCCAGCTCGCAAAAGCTGCACTTTTTCTATGAAAGTGAGCCACCATGGTAGGGGAGAGGCAGAGTAAGGGTATGCAATCTTTAAATGTGTGCCCACTCACTTGAATAGATGCAAGCTGGCATCTTAAAGCAAGAAACAGCAGTTAACAAAATCATGCAATACCAAAGTGTTTTTCAGTCAAAAACAAAAACTAATCTATCAACCTACAGAGACTTGCATTTTATCTTCACTGTCATTTAAAGTTGTGCTGGAGTGTATTGTGCGGAAGTAATATCTTTTTTTTATTGCTGCAAAAGCCACGACGGTTAATGTACTGGCACTCGGTTTTATGAAGCCTTTGCATTCCTAATTTAGGTACTGGAATTCGCAGGGAACCTGGCCTTACAATTTTATTATTGTACCGAATTGTTAAGTTCATTTAACCATAGTGTCTGTTTTGAATATTACGTGTGGGGCATTTTTTTTCTTTTTTGGCTTTTTCAGGCAGATGTTCCTCTGACTGCCTGCCTGCATTCCGTGAACGGGGAAGTTAGCCCTCCACATCGATGGCCAGCGTGCCTTGACTGCATCATCTTTACTGGGAGGACTGTGTAGTCTGTTTGCATCGTTCTGGGTTTTCAACTTTCAAATATCCCAAGAAGGCACACAGAAGCTCCAACGTTTTGTGGAACATGGCTTTTTGGACCTTGCCTGCACCAAACCACGTGTGAAGGATTTAGAACTAACTAACTTTTATCGCATCAATATCGCTCACTAATATTTGTTTTCAATCCTGTAATCATTGGATAGTAGTCAAAAAGAATTCCGTATTATATTTCTGGACTTTTTCTTTTTTCTTTTTTACTGAAAAGGGGATATTTGATGGGCCCTTCTGTATGCTCATAATACAGCTGTCTTTCAGTGAATAATATTAACAAACTAATTTAACTTGAAACAATTATCTAAATAATATTGGCAACTGGTGCGAAATGAATCAACTAAAAATTATCCGAAAAACACGAATTTCATGGCTTTTTTGTTCTCACTCTAAAGAAGCTGTCGCGAATACCACCCATTCTGTTCTATATCATTGCAATTAACCCGTCAGACTCGGTCCACTTTTCTTGGCGCATTTGTGTCTTTATCAAAACGCACTGGTATTTTCCGCAGCATATTTTTCGTTCTTTATATTACTCATTTATCCATAGCCATCTCACTGCAGTCTGTCTCCTACATCATTTATCTCTTGTGCCTTTACACCTCACAAAATGCTTGTTACCTTTCAATATCAAATCGTTGCACAGCTCTCGTTATTTCACGACAAATTGAAAAATTGTTTTGTTGTTGTAAACCACTGCAACCATTTTTTCTTCACTTTGTGTACTTAGTACTGATGTGTACTGATAAGTTCTGATAAATACTGAGCGGTTCTCGATCCTCTATTATTGTATAATGATTTCATTTACCATGCGGTTGTGTTTGTGCCTATCTGTTTTTCAAGTATTTCCAGTTCTTGTATTATTATTGTTTCTACAATTTGTTCAACTAGCAGACAGCTCTCGCTCATTTCACCACCTACTGAATTTTTGTTGTTGTAAACCACTGCAGCCATTTTTTTCACTGTGTACTGAGCGCTGATGCGTACTGATAAGTTCTGATAAGTACTGACGCGTTCTCGATCCTCTAGTATTCTATAATGATTTCACTTACCATGCGGTTGTGTTTGTGCCTATCTTTGTTTTTCGCGTATTTCCAGTTGTTGTAGTAATATTGTTTCTACGTTTTGTTCAACTAGCATCGTATTGCTGTCTTCAATTCCTAACTGGCGTGTTATTTAGCAATGTACCATTTGTGATTTCTAATATGAGGTCGCCATAAGTATTTATTTCGGAACCTCCTTGTGTACACCATGTACCATGTAAACGTGTCTGCGATAGTTCGTTTGAAATAAACCTGAAATCGAGAAAAACCGTGTGAAATCAGTACTCCCGCAGGGAACTAGAAATTCTCCCTTGTGGCCTTGAAAACCTCCTTTCGGAAGGCCTACAAAACTCCCCAAGCTTTTGTCAAACTCCATTCAAAAGAAGTAAATGCTTCCCTTGAACCTCCTAAAAACGCCCCTAAACTAACATAAGTACTTCCAAAGGGAGCCATAATAAGCTCCTATTCAACCGCCTAAAAATTCCATAAACATCACTTAAAAACGCCCTTCAGGAAGTAAAGAATACTCCATTTTGATCTCCTTAAATTCTCCCGAACATTCCTTAACAGTCCCTAAATACCTCCTTTCTATAACCTAAAAACTCCCTGTTTTGAGGAGGTAAACAAAACCTCCCTGTTCCATGTAGTAAAAAAACTCCTACAAGGAGGACCACTAGAGGACAGGCGAAAAAGAACCTCTATGGAGTATATGGGAGGAAAAAAAGTTTAGAGTGAACCGCGCCGTTTCCTTGTAAGAAGTCCATACCAAGAATAAAACTTTTTGAGTAATCGGGGAGCACGATGAAGGTGCCGATGTATGTGAATCCATGGATCGTGATTCGCGCCGTGCACCTACCCACAGGGGTGATCAAATGGCCTCCGGCAGTACGGGTCTGCGAGCCAGCCCAGGGAGTGAGCACCTTCTTCAGTTCTGTGGCCAACGTCTGGCTTATAACGGAATGGTCCGCACCAGTGTCGGCCAACGCAGTAATCTCGAACCCGTCGATTTCTACAAATACGTCGCATGTCACATGTTCAGTGGCGCAGCTCCCGGTATGCGTTTGGCCAGCCGAATCTTGCAGTTGTCGTCGTCGTCGTCGCAATGGAGGATCTTGATTCATGTCGACGCCAGCGGCCTCACCTCCCGGGGTCGCTGACCTCAGTTTTCCCGTGTTCCAGGGCTGCGCGATGAACGGTCGGTGGAATTCGGGGCAAAGCGTGGGCTCAGGGATCGGCGTTGCATAGGGGATGGCGAACGGGACTCAGAGCGTCGTGGCGTGAAGGGTTCATGGCGTTCGGCGAGGTAGTTTTCTATCTCCGGCGGGCGCTCAACATTTCTCGGACGCGGCGCATTCGGTGCGAATCCTCGCAACCCGGCACGACGGTAGGGACATGCGCGGAAGACATGTCCTTCTTCTCCCCAGTGGAAACAGTGGCCTGTGGTCGGGAGTGCGGCAGAGGTCACTTTTGCGTGGGGGCATTTCCCGCGGGTACGGCATGTAGCTACGAGGCCTGGGGTTGAATAGCGGCTGGGGCGCAATGCTGGCGACGGTCGGGGGTGCGCCGTAATAGGGTTGCCGTACGGCGGCTGCGTACGAACACCGCTGTTCTTCAGGCAGCGGTTCCTCCGCCGGCTCAGAAATCCGCACCGCTTGCTTCACTTCTTCCCTTATGATCTCGGCGATGGACACTGTCGGAGGTGAAGCTTGGTTGGCACGGAGCGCCTGGAGCTCTTCTCGCACGATTTTTCTCACCAGTTCGCGAAGGTCGTCGAAGTTGTTCCCCAGCCCTGTCATGCAGTTTGCGCTGGAGATGGTGGCATCATCTCGGTAGTACTGCCGTGAACTTAGCTGAAGTGCCCGTTCTATTGCGGTGGCCTCCGCAATAAACTCGGAGGTCGTGCGCGGAGGGTTCCTCACAAGCCCATCGAAAATCTCCTGCTTCACACCACGCATTAGGTGCCGCACCTTCTTGTCGTCCGCCATGGATGAGTCTGCGCGTCGAAACAAGCGCGCCATGTCTTCTGCGTACATGGCGACGGACTCGTTGGGACTTTGGATCCTCGCGTGTAGTGCAGCCTCAGCTTTCTCTTTGCGGTCGATGCTAAAGTAGGTCTTAAGTAGCCGCTGACGGAACTCCTGCCATGTAGACATGTCGGCTTCGTTGTTCTCGAACCATGTTCTGGCCGCTTCCTCCAGGGAGTAATAAACGTTGTGCAGCTTGCGCTGTTCATTCCAGCCATTGAAGTTGGCGGTACGCTCAAACTGTTCCAGCCAGTCCTCCGCATCTTCAAAGGCTTCCGCGTAGAAAGGCTTCGGTGTGCGAGGTTGCTGGAAGATGTACTGAAGAATCGCCTCATTGGGAGGTGTGAGTGTTGCGCTGGCATCCCGTCTACTCATCTTGGGTGTCCGACCGAGCAACGGCTCGCACTCCGCAGGTAGTCCTTGCAGGCGGCGACTGGCGCGCTCGTGAACAGGAGTGATCGGGATGTCTTGACGGCTGCTTGGCGCGTCCGTAAGACCAGGGATCATTTACCCGGCTCCTCCACCACTTCTGTAACGATGGTTACGAATGAGGACTGGAAAAAGGTTTATTTACAAGGCGAACTTGTGCCCAGAAATGATGCGCTGCTCGTAGACTCAGAGCTGGAACGTGGTCTACCTCCTCTTCTTTACCTCTAGTGCCACTCGTCTTCTTCTTCCTTGCCTTCCACTTGTTCGCTGATGCGTGACGTCAGTTTCAAGTCAACGCGTAATACTCAAACATGTTTCAATATGACTCCAAGGCCACAAGTTGATCATTCGTGGATCGCCCCACCGTGAAGCCTGCCTGGCAGCTCTCGAGAAGACCGTTGTGCTCCAAAACGTACACTAGCCTTCGGTTAATCATCTTCTCAAGAAGCTTGCACAGGCAGCTTGTCAGTGCGATGGGACGATAACTTGAGGGTAATGTGGGATCCTTTCCCTCTTTAGAAAAGGCTACTACTATCGCTTTCCTCCAAGACCTGGGAAGGCGCCCCGAAAGCCAAATCTTTTTGTATAAGTGCAGAAGTGTTTCTAGTGTGTCTGCATGTATGTTTTGTATCATTGTGTATGTAATGTTGTCTGCACCCGGAGCTGAAGTCTTACATGTGCTCAGGGCAGCCCTTAAGTCATGAAGTGTAAATTCGCAGTTGTAAGCAGATTTCGATTTGTCTTTGTCATGTAAGGGAATCTTTTCTGCAGATGCTTTGGGTTTCATGAAATGGTTTGTGTAGTGTGCAGAACTGGACACGTGTTGGAAGTGTTGTGCGATTGCGTTAGCCTGGTCCTCAAGAGTGTCCCCTGTTGTGCTGACAAGGAGCAGGCTGTGTCTGTTGTTCATTAAGTTTGCGTATTCGTGCCCATACCTTGTGTGTGTCTGTGTACGAGTTTATGGACGTGCGGAGGGCGCGCAAACTCTCCCTTTTCGCCTCACGGCGCAGACGCTTCCCAACTGCTTTTGCCCGTTTAAAGCGGATGAATTTCTGCGATGTGGCGTAGCGACGGAGGATACCCCACGCCTTGTTCTGAGCCTCACGCGCGCGCCTACAGTCGTCATTCCACCACGGCCTCCTCTGGTTGCGCGGGGCACCGGAGGCGTGGGGAATGGACTTTTCGGCGGCGTGGATTATGTGCGCCGTGGTGAGTTAGGCTGCTTCCTCTCCGTGTAGGTTTTTTATGGATGTGTGGTGCAGTTTAGATGTTTCTGTGAATGTACTCCAGTTTGCTTTTGATTCATTAAACCTGTTGTGGGAAGGTGGACTGCTCGGGCCTTCACCTATATACGTTAGTGAGGTGGGGAAGTGGTCACTACCATATGGGTCCGTGCCCACACCCCACTCAAGACATGGAAAGAGACATGGACTGCAGAACCAATAGCCAAGTCAAGACGTGAGTATGTATTGTGTCCTGGGTTATGGTATGTAGGCTGCTTTTTGTTAAAAAGGCATGCTGCAGAGGATGTAAGAAACTTTTCTACCAGGCGACCTCGGGAATCGGTTCGGGAGGAGCCCCAAAGAGAGTTGTGCACATTAAGGTCGCCTATGAGAATGTATGGTTCGGGTAGCTGGTCAACCAATGCGTCGAAATCACAGCTCAGAAGTGCCAAATCAGCGGAGATGTAAATGGAGCATACCGTTATCAACCTATTAAATATTATCGTACGGATTGCTACAGCCTCAAGGACAGTGTTTAAAGAGAGAGGGTGGCATGCTAATGATTTCCGGGCGACAATGGCCACACCTCCTGAAGAGTGTGTGCAGCCAACCCTGTCCTTTCTGAATACCATGTAACAATTCAAGAAATATGTTTGTTTAGAATTGAGGTGGGTTTCCTGGAGACACATGATACTTGGCTGGTTGACATGCAGCATCTCATACACGTCGTCAAGATTTTTAAGGAGGCCGCTACAGTTCCATTGGATGATGTTTTCTGTTCCCATTATTTAAATTTAAGAATAACTGGTGCATGCGTGCGCGCGTGTGTGTGTGTGCGCGCGCGTGTGCGTGTGCGTGTGTGCGTGTGTGTGTGTGTGTGTGTGTGTGTGTGTGTGTGTGTGTGTGTGTGTGTGTGTGTGTGTGTGTGTGTGTGTGTGTGTGTGTGTGTGTGTGTGTGTGTGTGTGTGTGTGTGTGTGTGTGTGTGTGTGTGTGTGTGTGTGTGTGTGTGTGTGGGCCGTTCTTGGGCCGTTCTGTGGGCTTGGACATCGGAGGTCGCTCCTTGCACTGCGTTGCAGGCAGAAAAGGCGCGACATCCATCTCGTCGTTGGCTGTCACAGGGGCTCCCGGCGGACTGGGCCCCCTTTCGGGAGCCCTTCGTGTGAGGCGCCACCGCCGAGGGCGTCCGGGATACGAGAGGTGGCATGGGCGGTGCGGTGGCGGTGGGAGCCGGCGCGGAGCCCGCGGTTTCCATCCCCTCGGCCCCCTCCAACGCACTGGAGGACGAGGAGGAAGAGGCGGGAGCGGCACCGGTCCCGACAGAAGTGGTTTGCACCACAACCGCTGCTGCCTCAGCAAGCGGCGTGGTGCCGGTTTGGGCTGTGTGAGGCAACCCAGCGGGGGGCGGGGGCGGGACCAGGTCAGACGCGCTGAACTGGGTCCCTGTGGACACCAGACGCCGCTCCGCCCCCTAGCGAGCTGCGTCGGTGTTCCTCCCAAGGGGGAAGGTACCTCTTTCGCGCCTCTGGAAAGGTGATGTTCTCCGTGACCTTGATGTTAATTATCTTTTTTTCCAGCTGAAATCTTTCGGACTTTCGGGAGTATGCAGCGTGTGGTCCCTGGCAGTTTGCACATATGACATTTTTTGAGGGACAGTTGTCTGAAGAATGACCATGTTGTGCACACTTCGCGATCGACCATGTCAGGCGGTAGTGCCATGCTCACACCGCTGGCATTTAAAACACTGACGTGGGTTGGGGATGCATGGCCGTATGGGGAAATGAATGAGACCTGCATTTACTGACTCAGGAATTGTGGAATGGTCAGAAGTCAATATTACATGTTTTGTTCGGATTTTCTTGTTATCTCGACGAATCAGGATACGCCTCACTGCTGTCACACCTTGGTCTTTAAGGCCTTCCAACAGAGCGGTTTCAGTTTCATTTATCAGATCTGGCTCAGAGATCACACCCTGGGAGCTATTAAGGCTGCGGTGGGGTGTGACCCTGATTTCCAGATCAGCGATGCGAGTTTGGGTCAAGAGATTTGTAGCTTGTTGCTTATTGTTGACTTCTACAAGAACTCCGGTTATAAGTTTTTTGGCTTTGTAGGATTGACGAAAAATGCCCTCAAGAAATTTGGAGATCAGAAAGACAGACTTTGCGGCAAGAGTGTTCGACGTGTCAACATGTCAACATATTCTATTATCAAAAACCTAGGATAGTTGTATGGCTTTGGGAGACTCGGCGTTGGCAACGGAGGAAAGGGTACTAGGTGCGGCCCCATTTAGGGGGTCGATCTTTAGATTTGGAAAATTTAGATACCATACAGCATGTATAAAACCAGGGGACGGGGTACTTTCTTCTTCAGCCTTACCCTGATAGCTGAAAAGGTCCCGGAGCTGCCTGCCTGGTAAACAGACAGGGAGCCCATCCGCCGGAGCTTGACCTGGGCTCCGACGGCCACCGTTTGAGATTTCTTACCCTTCCCCTTCAAACACATCACCACGGTACGTCAGAGGTTATGTTGGGGGGTTCGCGGTCCGTGGATTCGCCAATACCGTCACCAAGATTGCGCAAGGTGCCCCGTGCGGGGATGACATCATAGATTCTGTTGCGGGAAATGAGCCAGTGGGTCGCATGGCCATTCCCTTTTTCCTAATTATGTAGCTTATTTGAGCGAAGCTTACGTTAAAAGTGGTGTCAGTATGATTCTAACGAGGAAATCTTTTGAATGAACCAAACTTGTGTTTTCCCTTCATAGCTCCTTTGCGTATTTCGAGCCAAGAGGTCCCCCCGACAGTTTTCACTTTGGGACCTCCTTCTGTACTAACATCAATAACGCATTTTGTAAACCAAACATTTATTAAATAAAACTTGAAACCTTTAAACTGTCAAATGACACACCGTTTTCTCTATCAATGCACAATAAAAGGAATGCCGTGTGCTGTGAGTGGAAAATCTATCAGAAGTGTCCTTTGGAGGTCATCCCAAATGAACACTGCGACCCAACAATAAACAAAGACACGCTCAACAGTTTCGGATTGTTTGCAAATGGAACAATTGGTTCCCCATGGCACTGAGATCGTTCATCCGAGGTGCGACTTAAAGTGTAACAGTGTGCAATTTAAAGAAGAAATACTTTGCTCCAGGTGACACTTTCATTCACTTCACACGTTTTAGCACGTCTTGTCCAAGACCATTACTGTATAGATCTCTATACAGGGGCACTGGGAAGACTACGTCACATATATCTTTATGTATTTTTTTCTGGGGTGCGTTGGCCAGATATTGCATAGAAAAACGGATCGGCAAAAATTGGAATGACAAAAGAGTTTATATTGAATAGCCAGTTGTCATTTTTATTCAGTTTTAGCATTACAAGCAGCTTATATGACTATTTATTGTATAGAGCTCGTTACGTAAGCGTCCCCCAATTTCCTACAAACATCTTATCTCTAGCGGCTGCATTCCTTACCAAGAAAAGCGATCGCAAATATCTGGTCGTACTGCTGACCGCTGTGGTAGTTCACCCAGCGCGAAGAGTGCTTTCCGTACATTTGTTTTACGCTGTACAATAAAAGTTTCTGTGGATTTTAATTCCCTAATACCTATAATAATTTCGCTGGGAATTTCTTCTCCTACCTTTTATTGGCCTTAGATTTTGCTACTGTGAAGCAGTATATCTCTAACAAGCCAAGAAAAGTTTTCAGTCCACGTCAGTAGAAAACTCCCTGGCTAGTACTGGCTACACAAACAAACATCCCAGGCTACTACTGGCTACTGGCCACATCAAGGCCACACAAACTTACTACTGGCACTGCCAGGGATCGAACATAAGCCCGAATGGAGAAGGGGAGCGAGCGCCCGTCGTCTTGTCGACTATTTGCTACACCAACCCCGTGGATACGGGGGAGACCGACGGTTTTTTGGATTCAGTGCCAGGGAGGGCGAGGGCGCTTTTTGGAGGCGACACATGAAACAAGAGTGAGGGGGAGGCACTGAGAGAGATGACGCTAGCAGCACGTGCCGTCCTCCTGGTCACCCTTCGGAAGACGTTCCTCTCCGTTTTCTTTCTCCTGCGTTCGGGACGCCGCCCCGGTGAATCCCAGTTAACGGCTGGAAAAGTATCTGGTTGCACTCTTTGTGAAGCCATGTGTGTCAATTCAAGCGACGCCGCATGGGTAATCGTTGTGGGTGTCGTTTCCAGCTTCTCAGCCCGACAACCTTCACAGCGTGGGTTGGAGCCAATTTTTTTCCACTAGCCTACCAGTCAGCGATCCGTCGGTTGTGCGCTTGTATGAAGCTACTTGGACTTAAAGCTCGATACAGCCCACCAAATAACAAACCAAATGCACATTCTTCCAGGCGCAAACGTGTCGTGGCTTAGTTTCAACTGAGCGAACGAACTGCGATGACTCGTCTGCAGCAGACCGACTAAACTGTGGGCCGACTGATTCTGTCGAAGGATCGGCGAGCAGCGCCGTAGTAGAATCAAGCCAAGCAATCTCGGTTTTGACGTCATATGAAACGGCATCGGAAATCGGCAAGGAGGACAGAGCTTTCTAATTGATTTCTCTACTGAATAAAGTCGCATAAAGGTAGGGAGAGTGGTCGAAGCGGTCTAGGGACTCCAGACTACAATTTGCGCAAGTAATCCCGCAATGTTTACAGGTTATCTCAATGTCCCTTTAACGGATGTCACTCGCAGAAGTGGCGCAACCATGGCGAGATGTGCCACGACCTGCGAGAAGTGGAGAGATGCGTTGAACATCGCGCAGCCCACGCAAGCTCATTTCAACTTTCATGCCCCAAAGTCCATTGCGAAATGGGCAAGCAGTGGGGTAACTGGCACCCTCATCGGAACGAGAGTGAGCGCGTTTAGGTTGTTGTGCAGAATGGAAAGACAGCGAACAGTCATAGCGAGCATCACTGTTGAGACTCCCAAGTCGGAACATGCCTTTCGGACATACTGCGAACACATTAAATGTGAGGTGAACACACGCAACAGTATACTGAGAACCGCGTGGTTGTTACGCACTCGTACGTTCTCTGTGACGGAGGCTGAAAATTGAACGGCTGAGAATATACGGAGAACCGCGTGGTTGTTACGCACTCGTACGTTCTCTGTGACGGAGGCTGAAAATTGAACGGCTGAGAATATACGGAGAACCGCGTGGTTGTTACGCACTCGTTGTACGTTCTCTGTGACGGAGGCTGACAATTGAACGGCTGAGAATAACTCTGGCTGGAACTTTTTAACACCAAAGGGTTTAATTTCAGGATTCACGACGATTTCACTTACGTCAAATTTGTCACGGAAGCGACGCCAGCAGAACAAAGCCTGTAAAGGGTGCACCCCTGCAAACAGGGTCTTTTTGCGGGGAAGCGAGCTGTAGTACTAAAGAGTACGTTATACAACACGAAAGTGTTTTATGCCGGGATAGGCCAAGATTTCACTGACGCCATATCCGTCACAGAAATGATGCCAGTACACCATTGCCGAAGCGACCCGACAGCAGGACGTCGCTCGTCAAGCACACCCACAAGACAGCCGCCGACCCGCAAATCATGCTCAGCTGCAGATTTCGCTGCACATTTCATTTTCTTGTTTTACCGATTCCTATGACAGACAGTTTTTTTTTTGCCTGTTAGGGTGTTATATTCCTTATTGAACCGTGATAATGCAAAAGTTAGTGAACGGATGCATTCAAGAAAGGGCTCCATTTCCTTTTGCGAAAATCATGCCTCGAGAGTACACCGATCGAAAGGTAACACTGGGCAATGGCAGTCCCTCGCAGCTTATTTGGCGTTGCCGCTTTCCATCGGCATTCAACTTCAGGGCGCAGTAGGTCCGTAGCCGCGTTCCAGATGTGCCTCATATGCTAAAATGGCTGTGTCTGCTCACCTGAAAACCTCAGGTCTTGACCAGATCTTGTAAGTAGCTGTGCAAATCTCTGCGCGTAAGCCTAACCAACATCATCACAATTCCCATCATCATCGTCACCACATTTTTTCCTGTGGCGTGGCATATAGGTATTTTAGCTCAGCTGACATCGCCAGGCACATCAAAATCGTTCCCCCTTCCTCCCTCCCTCCCTCCTTTACCCTCTCTTTCTATCTGTCTTAGTAATTAGAGCTACAAGCACAGCAATAAAATAGGATAATAAGCGAGAAAAAAGAGCTAAAAATTTAGAGCTCTTCCACTACTGTGTTATGGAAAACTAGCTAAGTTGTATTGGTGGATAATTTTATTCAGATATGTAGGATCCCCTACTATATTTATCGAATGAAAACAGATACACATAACCTACTCAGAATTACATTATAAATCATTTCTCATACAATTCATTTCGGGGCAGTTTTGATAAAGCAAGGGTTACAGTAATTTGCTGTAACCGCACTCCTTCTGTAGTCGGCCATGCATTGACAGCACCAGGGAGTTCTGTAGCATTTACAACTTCCCTGTGAATAAACTAGTTATGACCAGAAAATGAAACTCGACGCAGTGATAGAGTCGTCTTAGCGGACAATATCAGTATGATTTTTTTTTACTTATCTACTATAGAGTGAGAGCTACGGAGCATTTACGAGAAACTGGAGACGAAAATTTTTTGTGCCGACTCGAATCACGGACGGACGCGCATCGACCACCACCGGAGAGTAGCTATAAACAGCTTGGCTGTAAAAGCTTCAGATGAGGAAGAATACTCCTGCTGTGATGAGACGCGCATGCGAGAAATTTCCGCAAAAAGGTGATCTTTCTCTCCGAAGCGGTTGATCTTACGGCTCGCAGGAACTGAACACGTTAACCAGTGGCACCTCTTCACAGGTATCGGCGCAACTGAGGCTATTTTATACCTTGTATATTTATTTTTGTATAAAAATGGGCTGAAAGATTCTCTGCAGTCTGCTCTCTGTTTCGGGCAACGGTATTCAGGCATCATAAGGGCGCCGGAAAGCTGTCACCAGAAGGGTAAGCCGTCATTATGTTCTACCAAGAAAGCAAATGACATTTTGTTCCCTGTTCGCCGACGGCAAATCACGTGCGCTCCTACCGGTAATCTGAAAAGAAGTGGTGGCCCCACGAAGAGGGCTGAGGGCATGTCTGCGCTTCTTACTCGAGAGCCGCTGTTCTCAGTGATGAATGTGCGCTGGACACAGAAAAGAGAAAGGGCCACGGCGAAGAAAGAGGACGGTGGGCGACGTTTGACAAACGATCAAAGACACAGCGTTGTGACATCTTCCCGCTCTGTCGAGCGACCTCATTAATCACCCGCCCTTGGCTGTCTCTCATGCCTGCTCTTTCGGCGTGCGCTTCTTTTTGTTACCGAGCTCCCCCAATTCACTCGCAAAGGACCCCAGTCAAGGCGCACGCCCCCGACCTAGGTTTGAAATTCAACAAAAGAGAGACTCGCGAAAAAAAAAATCATCTATGGGAGATTGTACCTAAAGTAGGGCCAACCTCCAACCCGAAGAAGAAGAAAAAAATGCCTCAACGCAGTTGTAATTTTTTGTCCCACTTTTTCTTACCTTTGCAAGAGCTGCATTATTACGGTTGTGAACTCCGCAAAAAAATTCACCCCTAACGGCGTGCGCAGCAATTTTATCATTTTCGTCGAAAACGAGATAGCTACCTAGCGTTTTCCAGACTTCAGACCTGCGTTTTCTGTTCTCTGAACTTTCGACAAGGGAGTACAGCTTGAAGAAACTGCGGCTTAGTACTCGCGAGGGGAAAAAGTATAATATGTTTGGAGGTGATTATTATGCAAAGCGGGGCACTTTATTTTTCATCAGACCGCAAAGAAGAAAGACATTTTTCTTCAAGGGGCTCGCCATGTAAAGCACGAAAAGTGTTTCTGAGCGAAGAGCTCTTGCCTATACAGTTTGTCATGCATGGCCGCATTTGTCATTAATTTTCCCAACAATCTCTTACGGGCCGTGTACAAGTAGGAATAACGAAAAGTATAATAGCCAGATTTTTAGACTGGTATACAGACGTGTCTTCTTGAGGAATTCGCTGTGAGATCTGCTTTGAAGGTAGTTGAATGACTAAATGCAGCGCACTCGGGACCGTGAGCTCCTAATTACATTTGGGAGAGTCGATAAACATGTATTATGTCAAGTTATTTATGAAATATTTTGGCTTATTCTTTTTTCAGAAATGGCGATCGCGAGTTTGTTTAGCGTAATTAATTTCCACATTTATTATGAACACAACTGTCCTGTATTACACATCTAGCCCTTAACTAAAGTAGTAAAATACTAAACTAAACTAGTAACAAATCCCGGGCCATCTCCACTAACATGAAACCTGGGGAGGGGAGAAGCATGCAGTGTATAAATGTATTCTTGGCGCCTTGGCGTTTTTTACAACGGAGATGAAACTGGTAAAAGATAAAGGTATACAGCTTTGCTGTATACCTTTATTTTTCTCTTGTCTTCGTCTTGTCTTTGAAGCACGAAGATCTCTAACGCGAGGCGTAAACGAGTGCCCCGGTGTTTTTTTTTTAGTGCGCTTTACTTTCTAGAGCGAGGCGTAACGGATTTTTCCGGTGTTTTAGTACCCTGACTACATGAAACGACGATTACGACGACGATTACAACGACGACGACAGGAGACGCCAAGAGCCCCAGCCCCTAAGGGGTTCGCCCCTAAAAGTAAGTAGTTTATTTTACTATTAAGATTACGGCATCCCAAGATGGCGTAAACTTAAGGAAAGTAATGACAGGGCACATTAATATCTTGCTTATTGTCTGATGAGGATTATCAAATGAATGAGATACTCACGATCTTGAATACTGCGTGGCAATCAATGGGATTAATGCAAGACTAAGCATTGCAATGGGATATTCCCTGTTTCAACTATTTCGCACTTTTCAATTTTGCCCGGCAGGATCAAACGGACGCGGATTAAAGTTTTGGAACGAATCTGTGCAAAGGCATTGTCAAACGGCTTTGCCCTCGCTCGTCCACTTCAACTGCTCGTCTTCACCGCGTGGCCTCGGCATTGTTGCGTCTACGCTGTTGTACAGGATCACCCGTACCGCTCGCAGAAAGCGGGACGTCCGTCACTACTTTTAACTACACTGCGCACAGAACACCGCCGCAGCCACTTAAGGGACGATAAGTATACGCTCAGTCACGACCCGGACTTTGCCTGAGTCCAAGTGCACGTGCCAAGGGCCGTTTCCGGGTGGGGTTGCAGTCTTCAGACCACTGCTCGCGTAGCCTCCTCTCCTCTTTCGTGGTCTCTGTGCCAAATAGCAGAACACAAACCGATAGGAGGGTTTTGGTACGCATGAACGCCCTAATACGACGAACAAAAAACTATCTGCTCCTGCTCTGTTTTCTTGCCAGACACCCTGGTGACTGTACCACAGACGTTAAAGGTGCTACGTCGAAATTCATCTCATATCGAGTTTTTGTATGAAATTGAAACATTATGGCGACGCCGACTTCAAAGAAAAGGCAGAAAAAATTGCTGCGGTTTAGCTTTGGTTACCCTAGTCGATAGCGAAAGCGTCGCGGCCCTGGCTAGGCCCATTGCCGAGGGGTGGTTTCGCAATTATATACAGACATGTTTGCAATGAATACACTGCTTATTCAACGTATTTTTTTCGCCTCACGGCGTTGTTTAAGCCTCGCCGCTGTACAAGCGACCAAAGGTGTCTGTTCGTCTTCCTCCGTCGCACACGGCTCTGCGTCGCACGTGGCCTCCTTGCCTTTCTTTTTGGCGTGCGCTTATCGCTGCGGCGGCGGCCTCCTCACCTCCCTCCGCCAGGTGGCGACATGGGTCCCGCGCACGTCTCCGTTCCCTTCTCACCTATCTCTCCCCCGGCGCACATCTCTCCCCGCCAACGGGCCGCAGCGCCGTGCCGGGTGCTTGCGGAAAGGGGTGTGGTTCGAACTCTAGATCTCAAGGTCAAAACTGGTCAGCCCGCAAAGACTGCCCGAGGTAGCGTTGTGTAGCTTTCGCTACAAAAGCCAGCAAAAAAGTGGCTAAGGTTTAACACTGCTGGACCTAGCCATCACGAGCGAAAGCAAAGACCATGCACGCAGTGTTCCGTGAAAGTGCCTTTGCATTAGATTTGCCAACCCGTCATCTAGCTATCGGTACTAGGTGATTGGATTCATCCTTTCGAGTGTGCTGAAGGGTCTGCCCCGGCAGCCCAGCCGGCAGACCATGGATGGCGAGTCTACTAAATTATGCGCCTCAAAGCAGCCGGAAATGCGAGCTTTCGTTTGCGTGCATCCTGTTTTGCTCTGTTCGTTTCTCTGAATTCAGACAGCGCATCGTTTACATCTATGAGTAGTTAAACCCTCCCCGAGTTACGTGGCTCGCTTGCTCTGAAGCGTGGGCAGGGACGGCTCTAGTCGTCGCTTGGCGATATGATGCAAGCGAAGCAGTGGTTTCACCCTCCGTGGCGGAGCTCCGAGCAAACGAAGCGATAAGGAAGGCTCAGCGTGGGCATCGGCGGCTGAAGGTCATTGTGACGCGGTGAATGACCTTAAAAGGTGTAGTGCAGTGTAGATGTAGTGTGTGTAGTGTAGTGTAGTGTAGGTGTAGTGTTTCGCTCTAAAAATCAAATCGAATTCTACGTTTTATCGCACCGAAGGTACGCCTGTGCTTTACAGCTACGTAGGATGCTACATCAAGAGACGTATTGCAAAAGGCCAACCTTAGAGTGCGAGCGAATAGTACCGCAAAAGGCAATCTATTTCCCTCTTTTTGGAACCTTGTAACCGGAATCAACCTTACCATCGCGCGTCTTTGAGAATAGCCCAAAACAACGTGTCAAGGCCACGGCAAGCACACTTTCTCTAAAAGTTCCCGTTACGGTCAAAAGAGGGTCAAGTAGATATATACTACAGGCATGAAAGCTTCGCCAGGATTGACGTCATCGGTGATGTCAATGACAATGATGCCAGGTCAATATGGGCAAGCGTGATTAGATGCAAGGCAGTTGCTGCTGTGTCCGACGACGAACGGCAATTAAAAACTGGCGTTAATCCGTCTAATAGAGGGTTTTCTGCAGGTGATCAGTCGTAATGTGCTTGGTAATGTGCTTTGTCAGCCTTTCTTCGGCATTGACGCAGGTGAGCGCCTTTTGGCAACAAATAGGCATGTGGGAGGGAAAGACCGCAAGACAGGTCGCTACGAGTATTTTCATCTACGTAAGTAGGTTTGGGAAGCGGCGCTGGCATGTTAGGCCGCGTTCCACAGTAGCTGACCGTATAGGCAGGCACGCGGCAAGTGAAGCTTGCAAGTCGAGCGCAACAAAATCTCTTGTCACGACGACCGCGTGTGCATGGCTGGCGGCTCGGTATTTCGCCATCTCAACGTACGAAGCCACCGTGCTGACGAAAGACAGCCGAGCGCCCCCGAAAGGCGCCCCTTCCGTGGTTTGTCACGCACCCACGCATACACCTCCCTCGAGCAAGCATACGCGTCCGCTGTTCCGAAACCCTGGCAAATATCCTTTCCCCCGTGCCACGACCCCTCTCGTGTTTGCCGCGCTTTTTGCTCCGAACACGCGCCGGCCGACCCCATCGCCTTTTACGCCCTGGCTGGGGAAAAACAGGCGCTCGATGCTCGTTTCCTGACCGCTGTGAGAAAACTGACACATGCGCTGCTGCCCTCCCGGCTCCTGTGCGCGCGGAACCGAAGGGATGAACCCGGCCTCGGAGGGAAAAAAGGAAAAGCCCAGAGAATTAAGCGAGCCCAAGACGAAAGTGAGGGGAGCGATGAGGCACCCCTTTTTCACCCCTCAAATGCGGCCGCGTTTTGGGCGCTCGGTTCTGCTCCCGGAGGCTGTTTTCCCGCCATCCGATCGACTTAATTACACCCTGTCGGCGGCCGCCCTCGAGTTTCGCGCACGCATTCAACGCGCACGCCCGTTTGCTCTGCCCTCGAGCGACTGCGCGGCCTTTGGACTGCGGAAGCCTCGGCCGAGGCTGCTGGCCCGGCGTGCGTGCTTCGTTACTCGCAGCCCCGCAAGCGCCTCAGCCGCCGGGTTTTCTGTCCGGGATTTGCTTGTTCGCAATCTCTTTTTACGCCCAGGCTTGTTGAAAACGATGATGAGTATTTTTTTCGACGCAAGCTTTTGCAAGCGAGGCACTGACTTTGTCGATTTATATGCGTAATCGGCGAGGAGATAGCGATGAATCTCTGGGAACTCGGCGAATCTTTTCTGCGGCGCAGTTCGAAAGAAAAACAGTAGATATCATATTGGTGGACCTGAGAAGGCCGATAATAATACCATGGTGGCGTCAAGACCAAGGCCACGATATTCACAGATGCCACTCATTTCTGAATACTGCCGCTAAATAGCCTGTTCTCAATTCCGTGTGTACCGAGGTCAATGCTAAAAAAAATTCCCGCGCCTTCCCGCGAGGGGAACACGAGTAAATGCAGAGCATTGGGGGTCGTTAACGCCGCGTCAAGTCGCGTTAGGGTGGGTAGTTGGGTCGTAGTTGCGTTGGTGTTGGTTTGGGGTAGAGAGAGGAGAGCGAGACGAGAGTGTATATAGGGCTGAATGCGTCATTTATTATTATTATTGGTCGGTTTCGTCGTCATATATATTGTACGGAGAGAAGGACTGCTTTATGGTCGCTGAAGTGGACTGTCAAGTGGTCTTTGAGCAGCGTTTGTGCGTTGGTACAACTCGCGAAGACGAGGTCGATGCAACTGCCATGGATGGTGGTGGGTTGCTTGCTGTTGTTGTTTGAGACGCAGTAGAGTCCGTGGTTGGTGGTCATGTACTCGATCAACCAGTCGTCTTTGCGCAGGTCGACGTTAAAGTCTCCGACGAGCACGAGGGGAACGGACGACTCGGACTTCTCTCTTCCCAAGCGCTCGTACACGCTGTCGACCGCACGATCGACGCACTCGGTAACCGTCGTTCGGGGGAGGTTGGGCGCCAGGTAGATCGCGAGGACGGTAACCCCGTGGCCGACTTTGTAGGTCTTGGTGTAGAGAGTGGTGTCGACGCCGCTGTCGGCAATTGTCGCAGCGGCGTGGGAGGTACAATTGGCGTAGACGTTGCCGACGAGGTTGATTGCACAGTATTCGCAGTGACGGCAGCGCGCGCAGTAGAGGGAGAGCAGTACGGGGGGGAGAGCGCGCATGCGCAAGCAGCGCGCGCCCTTCCACGCCCCACCGCGCTGCTATCACGCACCTGTTACGCTGAGACCGCGACGGAGCGAACGGGCTGACTACGATGCATGCGCGCGCCAGCTGCTGTTGAGAGAGAGGAGGGAAGGAGGAAAGGCGCACCTGCTGCGGACGTGGAGCTGTGGACGCCGTCCGACGCAGGAAGAGGCGAGGCTAAGAAATGCTCTGCATTTAAAACCACGCATGCACGCGTGGCCTTAGACACAAGCAGCGCAGCCTGCTGATAGCCACCGGCGCGACCAGCCAGCATATCGCACGGTGCTCCGGCAGCTAGGCGTGTGAAAGCTATAGCGAATACTGCATTTGGGGGGGGGTAGAGTTGGGGGAGGCACCAACTGTCTCTTACAGGGACAGCGGTAGTGTCTACTCTGATTGAAGTCTTGATTTCGCCTTGGCATGGTTCTGATAAAAGTGGGATCTGGCTCTAGCATGACATCTCAAATGAATAGTCTGCGGGCAAAGAGGAAGCATAAGCGTTGAACGGGCCAGGAACTGCCCCTTTTACGTTATTCCGAGCGCATTGCTCAGTCACTTTATGTATTGTTATGACAGCAGGAAAAAAATGCTCGCGCCACAATCCTGCTTAGAAGTAGTACACAGTCATGTTCTTGAATGTCTTGCAGCCTAGGATGGCATAGCCGCCATCAGCTTAGTAATGACCAAATAATACCACAAAAAAAAAATCCAGTATCTTTTCACCTATAACATAAACGAAGCCAAGTGCCCAAATAAATAATACTACGAGAAACTGGCACGGCCATTTTCCATCCAACCAGTGTTCAAGTTGTGTGTTTGGTCGCGGGTTAGATTCTTGGCCGCGGCGGCCGCTTTTCTGGTGGAGGCGAAAATCAAAAACGTCAGTGTGTACGAGATTTCGGCGCGCGCGTTAAAGATCCCCAGGTGGTCAAAATTAATCCGGAGCCCTCCACTACGGCGCACCTCATCGCCTGCATTGCGTCGGCGCGTTAAACCCTCCAATCCATCAATTAATCAATCCAGTTGTGTGTTTGTAAGCAGCGAGTGTCCCTGAGCGACTGGTCATTTGCCGTCAAAATGCCGCCACGTATCTCGCTTGAAGTCAGGCTACAAATGGTTCACCTATTCAATGCGGGCGCATCGCAGCGATCAATCGCCCGGAATCCTGGGCTTAATCTTGATTTTATATTTCTTTATTTCGTGAATACAATCATTCCAGCCTTTCGTGATGAAGGGAGAATCGGGGACGCTGCACGTGTTCCTAGGCCACGATACACCACAGCAGAAGACCTATTAATTGTTGCTGTCGCGTCGATAACCCCTTTCTCAACGCCAGGGATCTGCGCAACGAGCTTGGCTTGCAACCTCATTGCGGAACCGGCTTCATGACGTCGGTTTGTGAAGCTGTGTTGCCTCCAAGACGCCCTTATTGACTGGGCCAAAACCAGCTCAATAGGATGAACTTCTGAAGAGATCCCGTCCCTTGCACTGACCGAGATTGAAAGGGAGTGGCCTTCTCAGAAGAGTTGGATTGTGGGGTTTAACGCGCCGACGCGACGCAGGCGATGAGGCGCGCCGTAGTGGAGGGCTCCGGATTAATTTGGACCACCTGGGGATCTTTATCGTGCGCCGAAAGCTCGTACACACGGGCGTTTTTGCTTTTCGCCTCCATCAGAAAAGCTGCCGCCGCGGCCGGGAATCGAACCCGCGACCTCGTGCTCAGCAGCGCAACGCCTTAGCCACTGAGCCACCGCGGCGGGTCTTCTCAGAAGAGTTGACTTTCGCAGCAAGCTGGCATTAAATGCAGAGAGTGTACCGTCCAGTCCTATATCTTATCCTGTCGATTACCTTAATCAAAGATAGGTTGTGGTGATCATTTTTTTTTTTACAGTTGTGCTTTATGTCCCGGCATTGATGCTCGCTCTGGTGTAAAACTCATGTAGGACTCTCCTCGCAAACATAAAAATCATCTTCCTGCAAATAACAGGAATTCCCGTGTTAGGTTAAAAAATACTGAAATACATTTAGCATGCTATATTGACGCCATCATGGTCAATAAATGTGTTGTATGGTTACACTTGTGGTACGCCGCCTGCTTTTTGGAACACATGAAGCAGATTGCTTTCGGCAAAAGCTTTTTTTAGACTAACCCTATCTGTTTACATATTTTGGAAACACTGTGATATTTGGAGGTTTGTGTAACGCTAATTTTGCTACGCAAGTACAAACATCAGTGGGCCACAGCCTCGTGAAAGGGTGCACGGAACACGTTTCCTTTTGCCTCTTTTTTCTGGAATGGAGGAACCTTATGTTCTGCACGCGCGGCACAGAGGGCGACAGTCCATCAACGTTTGAGGCTGTGTAACTCGTCAAGTACTTTGATCCGCCGATACAAATTGACGGTGGGTTTAATGCGGATTCTTATGAAAGAATCCATTAAAACTTTGTTGAGCGCACTAAAGAGAACACAGGCCGAGGAACACAAGGACGAGCCCTTGCCCTTGTATCCCTCGTCCTGTGTTCTCTTTACTGCGCTCAACAAAGTTTTAATGGATTACAAACTCGCTCGCACGCACACGTTATGAAAGAATCGTTGTGACAGAGGTCATGCCCTTTTTCCTCGATGTATCGCTTCCGGACAGTTTCACTTCGTTTCTGCAGGACCTCTCCCACATACGTACAGCCCGGTCTGTAAGATTTGCGCTTGAACTCGGGGTGCGGTTTCTTCCGTGGCCTTAAAGGGACACTGAAGTGATATGTAAACATTGCGGGATTACTAGCCCAAATTGTAGTCCGGAGTCCCCAGGCCATGTTTCGACCACTCTAGGCGCGTTTACGCGATTTTATTTAGTAGAAAAACTAATTCGAAAATGCTGTCCTCCTCTCTTTACGCTCGCCCATTTTCTGTGGCGTTTTCGTGTGACGTCAGGAGGGGATGAGCTGGCAATTGGCTGCGCCACGGCTGCGCTACTGCACGGCTCCCCGGCCGACAGAGTCAGTCGGCCCAGCGTTTCCTCCGCCGGCCGCCGGCGGGTCGTCGCAATCAAGGAGGTTAAAAAAAATTGCTTGGTCGCAATTCGTTCGCTCAGTTGAAACGAAGCCAGGACACGTTTGTGAATGGAAGAATGTGCCTTTCTTTACTTGGTTTGTTTGTACACTGTATCTAGCTCCAAGTCAAGGTCGCTTCACACAAGCGCTGCACAAGCGCACATGCGACGCTTCGCTGACTGGTACGCCAGTAGGAAAATATAAGACCTCTTGAAGGCGGGAGAAGAGTCAGCGAAGTCAATATAGGTACTAAGGAAATAAAATCAACTGATATTTTTACCGTACAGCGTAAAACTAGGGTGCGGGAAGCACTTTTTTGCGCTGGGCGAACAAGCACAGCGGTCAGCAGCACGACTACGCATCTGCGAACGACTACGCATACGCGTCTACGAAATGCAATTGCTAGACGTGAGCTACTGTGGAAACTCGGGCGACGCTTACTGCACGAGCGCAGTACAACAAATAGTCACCTAAGCTGCTTGAAATGCCAAAACTAAATAAAAGGGTAAACCGGTTGTACAATATATACCCTATATTAGCAAGGCCTTCGCGTCCTGCTTCGTGGCTCAGTGGTCTGGGGCGCCAGGTATGTCACCGCAAATGTTTTGCAAGCCACGAGTTCGAATCCCCGCGGGTACGTGCTTTTTTTTGTAAGTTAACTTTTTTGTTTTCCGCCGATGTTTTTTATGTTGAGTTCACCTTTTTTTGGGCCGCAACGTTCATGGCTACACGAACTAGTTCACAAAACGCGCGCAGGTTGGCACTGGCGCGCTATCGAGTTCTCGTTGGCGTGCTGTTGCCATAAGCACCGACTGCTTGCAGGCAGTGGGCACAGGCCAGAATGAACAGACCCTTGGCCTGGTGTGAACACGCTTTTTACGATACAGGCATGAGGGAGGCAAGCTCCAAATATGGGGGAAAAGCGCATGACATTTGGGCGTCTGCGGGTACGCGGAGGGCGTTCATACACTGCGTAGGTCTCGGCTAGTGAATGCTACGACTACAAGCCGTCCTGGGAGGCTTATCTTGTGCATTTTACAGCCGACAACATGGCAGAAGCGCGGTACGATGATTACTGAGATATTGAGAATGCCCATCCAACAACGCCATTGGTTATGTTTTACAGAACCGAAACCGAAACCGAAACTTGTGTGATTGCTAGCCTTGGGCATCGTCCAATCACGGCGCCCCTCTTCCCAACGTCACAGCCTTAGTTGGTGCGGCCGCCGCAAACCACGCATGGTAGTTTTTCTTCTTTCGCGCTTTGTAAAATAATTACCGATTTGTCAACCGGATAAACGATGAAAAGTGTGCTAATTTGAGCCAGTCTACGCAGTGCAAGCAAAAACGGGAGCTTGACAAATTCACTTCAGTGTCCCTTTAAAGTTGCCGGATCTGAACAAAATCAAAAATATATGGGGATTGATGAAAAGTAGCCTCGTCAAGCAGTCGCTACACAACGCCTCCGAAGATGACCTTTCGGAAGCGATTCAAAGTGAGTCGCAAAGGTTACAGGGCCACGGAGATATAATCGACTCCTTGTTCCTTGTATTCTTCTCTGCCGCGAAGAACGGAAGAAGTTGTTCGGAGGCAAGGGGGAATACTCCATTACTGAGTTCAAAAGGGAAGCATTGCTTTCATGTTTCTCTCCATTCCTTTCGTTGCTCTCTATTTTAACATGCCAGCCTGCGCTGGAATGCTCAAATTTGTCGCGTACCTGAAGCATTGTTGAGGCGAGGCGTGCTAAAGGCTTTTCACCTCTGTGTGCATTGCTTTTACTTTGTTTCTTGGCACGCAGCTCGTGCCAGTCTCTTGTTTCTGGATGCGAAAATAAAGCAACGTAACACATAATAAGGAATGCCAGTGATTTCTATGTGAAAAGTGACGCGCAAAACGTCGACCCACAGAAGAGTGCTCCACACGCTTCGCGTGCTTGCGCTTGCTTGCTACACATTGCTTGCGCTTCTAATGAGCGTCCTGGCGTAATTTCAGAGTCACTTCTTTTCTTGCCATTATCGATTAGGTTGGCCGTGCCCGGCGTAGATTTTTTTTTCTTTTTATATCGGAACCGTGCCAAAGGCGAAATCGAGACTTCACCGCTTATCAGCGTAGGCATTGGCCGTTGTTGCGGTGGGGTACTCTTGGTGACACACATTGGCCCCCGAAACGCTGAGGCACCCGCCACAGTTTTTCCACGCCTCGCTACCCCCGTGCCGTGCCCTAATCTCTCTGGTCACAACGGTGGCTATCAGTAGGCTGCGCTTCCTGTATCGAAGTCCATGCGTTCTGGCGTTATTTGCACATTTTACCTCTGTACTTGCCCTAATACTTTTTGCGGTGCTAATGAAGGTAGGAAACATCCGCCCTGACAGGCAGGTGCTGTGCCCGTCGATAAAAGCTGAGCTTTAAAGTGGGTGGTAAACACTGATAAACAACAAAGTGGCGGTACTCTGATACCTTTTCCAGTGACACTAGTGAGTGGCATTTTGCGGCGGCGCATGCGCTATTAACGCCCGAAATAACGCACAGATAGCATTTGTCGCTAGGGACTGTGGCTGGTGTGGCCGCGAAATGTCTTCTGAGCCATGGCTGAGTTGCGCAGACGATTTGGACTGCCAAGTGTTGCAGAGGCAAGGGTGGAAGGGGAGTGTTCTTTGACAGTATGCAGTTTAACTGATCAGGACTGGTAGTTGAATAAAAACAGACACTAGCTAATTAGTAGAAATGTAGTATGACGATGAGATAAGATGAGATAGGATAAAAGTTGGAAGAGCTGTTGTAAAGCGGCAGAAAGCATCTTCACTTACGGGAACACCGGCACATTTCGTATTTAGTGGCAACAGGGCGCAACTAAGGATAATCTCCTTGCCGAGGAATGGACCAACGTAGGTAGAAAAAACATGCTGTTCTGGCAGACCCACAGCCTTCTGCATGAAAAACTCAAAGTAGTTCAACTTTGAGACTTGTAAATTGAAGTAATACGTAATAACGACGGTTTAAAACGCTTTTTTGCAATCGCTAACACCTCACCTCTATTGTGACACGGCTAAATTTGTTGTTTGTGTAAAGATAGTAAGCTTCATAATACTGTTACTAAATTAACATTTATGTGTTTTTATCTCCCCAAAAAATTGGGCAGAAGAGGTATTTGATTGCCTTGGTCCAAATTCGCCTCAGGCTGTTGACCATGCAGCAATTCTTAGATTAGAACTCGGCAAGCTTTAGAAGTTTACAACTGATACCTTTAGTAACCCGTACAGACATATGGTATCCGAATTCTGATCAAGGTCCGCTCCTGTTTTAACCGTGTGTGTTGTTTCGTCTTTCCGTGTGTTTGCGTCTTTTCTTGCTGGTTTCCCCTTCCGTGAAGATGTGCCAACTGTCTCAGCCAGCTGCACTTCCTGTTTTAATGAACGTTCATTAATTTACACACTAAACATTTTACACCCTTTTTGGCCGAAAAGGGTGTAAGAATTTTGTCCCATGGGGAACACCTTTAAAATGTGTTTTGGCGAAAAAATGTGTACGGATGAAAAAAGGTTATCGTGTCAACACCCTAAAAAAGGGTGTAAGGTTGCTCAACACCCTAATGTAAGGGTGTGGCCAGGCAGCAGCTACGCGTGGCAATGTGAATTGGTGAGCGCGCAGCATTCAACACAGTCAATACACACAAGTTACACTTGGAACACAAATGAATTGAGCAAGACAACCAACGGGATGCAAGCGGTAGAGGGTGTGCATACTTAGTAATGCATGTGGTCTTCATGCTTTTATATCCAGCCAAACAAAGCCCCCCGATCCAGTCGGTGGGCTTGTCGCAAAAAACAGATATTCTTTTGGCGCTAATTTTGGAACTATAGATTTTACTATGAGAAGATACAAATCAACACTCGGATTTGCAAAAAAATTTTTGCTCACGAGGTAGTTTTCATGGTCCATAACCTATAAAATTTTATTAAATACCAAAAAAATCTTCCCCGCCACCTCAATCCCCTTCAAAAAGGGTGTTCATTATTTCAACACCCTTTTTTCCAGAAGGATGTTAAGCTACAAATTAGGGTGTTCGAAACTAAGAAAAGGGGCGCATAGAAAAAGGGTGTAAGAGAAAGGGCGTAAGAAAAGACCGCCAACTAAAAATTAGGTGAAGACACCTCTAACTTTAGAGGCATTTTGTACCTGTTTACACAGGGAGACTGAACATTTTCTACAAGCGGGGGGTGTTTTTACCTCACGATGTTTAAAGCGATATGAATTGAGATAAGCTATTACCAGTGAAGTTGTTTAAGCTTGAATATAGTTTCGGTGGCGTTAGCAAAAAAAAATACAAATAAAAAGAACTGCGGCGTCTGAAAAAAGGGTGCACCACCGCAGATAGGGTATCATAACAGTGAAGTCGGCTTTCGAGCTTGCTAGAGTGTGAGCACTAGGGGCGTATGCGCATGCGCACCTCTTACTATACCATTTCGTAGGTAATAGTTTTTTTTTATTCTAAAAGGCAAAAAAATTGGCGCAGCTTGCAATAATGGTGCAAGGCTGGAGAAACAGCATAGCTGGAGGTCGACCTAGCTTGTTTCCCCCTTGGATCCCCTGGCAGTGAGGGGGGGAGGGGGAAGGACACAGTGTAACAGTTTTGTAAAATCTGGTTAAACTTGGCCTCACCCCTCAGCGGTCATTCTAGCTTAGCAAGAACATTGCGAAGCTTAGCAAACATAACAAAAGTTAGCAACACCGGAAGGCCCTATAGGTCGACCCCAGCTCCGCTGTTCTTTTTAAATGCAGAGCATTTCTTTAACTCGCACTGTCCCCCGTCGTCCCTCGGCGTTGTCCGCAGCCAGCCCCTACACTATACAAAAAAATAATAGTTATCGGCGCCTGGTTTCGATCCCACAACCCTGCGGGCGGAACGCAAGGTACATGGTGCTCTTCCCACTGCGCCACAAAGCCGACACAGAATGGGAGGCTACGAACGCGCCTTATATCCTTGACTCATTCAAACTACGTCAAGAAGCTGCTGATACAACGCATTCACTACCACCAACTCCCCAAACACTAAACGTTAACGCAATACACCCACACCCTACGCGACGCATTTACTCGAGTCCCCCTCGCGGGGAGATGGGCCCAATATTTTTTGCAACTGAACACCTATTTCACACCGTTTCAACACCCTACAGAAAGCCAAGCGTGTTGCAGTCGGTAAACCCCCTTTTTATTACACGACTATAGTCCTTTTAATTTTGAAGGTTAAAATTGGTGTTTAAAGTTGCCAAAGCTAAACTTGGGGCATGAGGTGCACCGCATATGGAAACGAGTGATATATTCATTTGTAGATTTGTTTTTATACATACCCTAAGGGCCCGTGGGCATTATATAGGGCAGGGGGGGGGGCTAAATTATACACAGAAAAAAACACTTCCTGACAACACAGTTCGAAAAATCAACCACATGAACAATGGGAACTACAACACTAAGAAGTGGAAAAAGAAACATTTTAAGCACAAGAAGCGCCGAACAGCGGAAATACAGATATGAAACCGCAAAAAAACATCATTAAAATCATAAATATTCATTTTGAAGGAAGGCTAAGAGTGCAGATTGAAACGATGAAGCCTGCGCAAGGTGGCTATGTGGAATGGCAATGAATTCCATTCGGCGATGCTGAGTAGAAGCGGGGAATTTTGATAAGCGTTTGTTGTGGTGAATATAGGGTTAACTTTATGCGCATGATCAAGGCGAGATAAAACGTGCGGGGCTGGACGAATGTGAGTGCGTGCAAATGGGTGGGCGCTGTGATAAAGTGACTGGAAGTATGACAGCCTGGAAATTTTTTTGCGCGTGGCAAGGGGTGGAAGGGAAAGGGATTTTTTCAAGGAAGATACACTTTGATGCCGAGAGTATGATGATAAAATGAACCTTGCAGGTTTATTTTGAACGGTCTCTAGTAAGTTTGTAAGATAAAGATGGTGGGGGTGCCATATTATTGGCGCATACTCTAATAAAGGTCTAATTAGCGGAAGACAAGCGTGAAGCCTGGTGTCAGAGTTAGCCTGCCGTAATCGATGCTTTAAGAGGCGAAGTTTTTTCAGCGCTTTGGTAGTGACAAGTTCGACGTGAGAGTTCCAAGTCAGGTTTGCATTAAGAGAATAACTCCTGAATATTTGAATGAGGAGACTGGTTCAACATGCGTATTATTAATTATGTAACTATTAGGGATTGATCACTACTTGTAGAAAATTTTAAATATTTTGTCTTTTCCGTATTTATTTCCATTTTCCATGCCCGACACCACTTTAACTTTGTTAGATCAGATTGTAAAGTAACTACATCATCCGGATTAACTATTCTTCTGTAAACCACACAGTCGTCAGCGAAAAGGCGTATGTGGGAGTCAATGTTGTTAGCTATATCGTTTATATACATAAGAAACAATAAGGGGCCCAAAACAGAGCCTTTGGTACTCGAAATTTAACGCTTACGCTTTTAGATAAGAAATTATTTATTTTCACTGGCTGAGTGCAGTTATTTATGAATACCTCAATCCAATGAGTAGTGTTTAGGTCCACCTGGAGATTGCGAATTTTAGGCAGTAATCGCTTATGGGGCACGCGTCAAAAGCTTTAGACATATCTATAAAAAATGGCATCGATGTAGAATAAGAATGCAAAGAAGTGTGGAGGTAAGATATTAGTTCAAATAGATTGATTGATTGTAGGGGTTTAACGCGCCGACGCAACGCAGGCGATGAGGCGCGCCGTAGTGGAGGGCTCCAGATTAATTTTGACCACCTGGGGATCTTTAACGTGCGCCGAAATCTCGTACACACGGGCGTTTTTGCTTTTCGCCTCCATCAGAAAAGCGGCCGCCGCGGCCGGGGATCGAACCCGCGACCTCGTGCTCAGCAGCGCAACGCCTTAGCCACTAAGCCACCGCGGCTGGTATTAGTTCAAATAGTTGTGTCTTGCAGGATCTATTGTGCCTGAAACCGTGCTGCGTTTTTAAGAGAAGATTATTTAGGTTCAAGTGGGTCATTATTTGGGAATACAGTATGTGTTCTAGTATCGTACAACAAACTGATGTAATAGAAATTGGTCTCTAATTACAGGGACTAGAGCTATCACCTAATTTGAAAATTGTAGTTACTTCTGCTATTCTCCAGTCGTCTGGGATACATCCTTAGTCAAGGGATTGCTGAAAATTAGAGCTAGAAGCGAAGATGATTTATCGATCGTAGTTTGGTGGTGATACCATCGGGTCCAGGACTGGTGCTAGGGGAACGGCAATTGATAACGCAGGCTATCGTATTAGCGGTGATAGCTATTTGAGGAAATGGATGACTCTTTGCTATTTCAGGAAGGTTTAATGACTCATGTATTGGTATTTCTTCAGAAAATACTTCACTAAAGTGGTTATTTAAGGTCTCAGTGCACTCACTGAGTGCAAGTGAGCTGCCATCAGCACTTTTTATTGCAGGGACTGAGTTAGTTTGCTTAGGGTTTACTGTGCGCCAGAACTTCTTTGGATCGGTTTTTAGTGGAGAAGGTAAAGTTGAGTTGAAGTATTTATCCTTGGTCTCAACAACCGCTGTCTGTGCCAGTTTAGCGAGCTGTTTGTACTGTAGCCAGTCAGAACCTGCATTGGCTCGCGAAGCCTTCCTGTATGCTTTTTTTTTCTTATTTAGGCAGAGCTTAACATCCCTCGTAAACCAAGGATCATTTCTTTGTGTTTCAACGGTCAGTGTGGGACTACAGGCATTTTCTATTTATTTTAGCTTGTCGTGGAAGAAGCACCAGTTTTGGTTAGTAGATCTACTGTCGAAGTTTCTCTGAAAGTGGAGGGTGAAATCCGCGAGCATGCTGCTCATTTTATCGACGTCTGCGCACACGTAGTTCCACAAGCGTTTTTCTTTTATAGTTTTATCTGGACGTGGCAGCGATAGCAAGCAATGAACCAGTTTATGATCACTAATATCTTCCAAAACACGAACGCAGACGTGGACGGGGTAGTGCGTTAAAATTAAATCTAAGATGTGGTTCCCACGGGGAGGGGGTTCTTGCACAAGCTGAGTAAAACTGTGAATTTGAGTGAAATGAAGAAAACGGAGATATTCTGCACGGTTGTAAGGACTGTTAAGATGCAAATTCTACCACTCAATATCGGGGTAGTTAAAATCACCAGCTAAAATTATAATACGATTCGAGAGCTTGGCAGACACTTCCTCTAGTGATACATTTAAGAGGTCAGCAAAGGCATTCTGACAATCCGGGGGGCGGTAACATGCCCCAATAACACATTTGATAGATGCAATGGTGGCAGAAATCCGGGCTAGTTCGAGTGGGGAGTCCATTGTTATTAGTGATTGCTGGTAATCCTTTATAACTTTGTTTAGCGCAGCAAAGAGAACACAGGACGAGGGATACAGGGACAAGCACTACTGACAACTGAATTTTATTGACAACCACGGGACGATGCGTGCTCCGTCATTTTTCGAGACACGGATCAGCGCACGCGAGAGATCGTTGAGGCTGCGGAAATGCAGCGGATAGGTGACTGCGTCAGTTCGACGTCCATATCATTGAGTTAGAAAGAGCTGGCCTTCTTAGATAAACATTTATCACACGTGCGTGCCTGACGAGTGCGTGGGGGGTTGTGCAGTGATGTCATAAACTTCATAGTCATTTGAGCGTGTTGTGATTCTTTTCTATTTATATGTCCCGTCGTTGTCATTAAAATTCAGTTGTCAGTAGCACTCGTCCTTGTATCCCTCGTCCTGTGTTCTCTTTGCTGCGCTCAACAAAGTTATAATGGATTACCAACTCGCTCGTACCCACACGTTGCTTAACTGGTAATCCTGTTTGATTATGGTCATAACACCTCCTCCCTGGGAGGCAGGTCTATCTTTGCGGAGAACAACAAACAGGCGAGGAAATCTGAATTCTGAATCTGAAATCTGAAATCCGTTCCAATGATTATATCCGATGAGCAAGTATGCATGTAGCTTTTCAAAAAATGTAGTTTAGGGAGCAAGCTGCGGAAATTTTCTAATATTATTGGTAGTTTTTCCAATAGCGCTACCGAGAAGGAACTGGATCGGAATGTCATTGTGCAGTGGGAACTACTTTGATGACAGAATCTGAAGCAGGGTTGTACCGAAAGACACTGTCACGAAAGTGGAGGCTATTGAAGCGAATATTATATTTCTCATTTCCCGTGCGGGTTGACTTCACAAAATCGCGGAGCTTTTTGCGAGCTAAGTGAATTTTGGGTGAAACATCATCCTCCAGCCATACCTTTGACAATTCGAGGTTTATGAGTTTCGGCGCATTAAGTAGAAATTCTGATTTAGCCTCAAAGTTCAAACGTTTGACTATAATGGGACGCCGGGCATCTGGTCGACGCTGGCCTATTCGGTGAGCACGTTCAATGTCATCAACCTCTAGCTGGAGGTGAGTAGAGAAGAACTCTCGCACGATCTCTTCCGATTTCTTATAGCCCTCGCGTTCTACTTCGGGCAAACCCTTCACGATTAAGTTGTTTTTTGACCTGCTGAACAGAATTATTGACAGCAGTAAATTGGCCATAAAACTGGGGAACACTACTGATTGCTTTTTCGATCGAGGTGGCATAAGCAATGATGTTAGTAACTTCTGGTTTGAGTTCGCTCCAAGTGGCCTAGTTTTCGGCGTGACGCTCTCTCAGAAGCAAAAGAACGTCTTTAATCTTAGGCCCAGGGTTAGACTCTACATCTTTTGCACACAGCAGAAGAAGCACGACGCACGCGGAAAGCACCGAGGTGACCCTAGGCACAGACCGCGGACAAGGACGGCACTGGCGACAAAACGTTCGGTACCACCATGCACGAGTACGCGGCATTGAAGAAATGAGCCGATGAGCGCTCGGTACGTGCACACGGCTATACCCATTTAGTCCTGAGACATCGGTTCAAATAAACAAATTGGGAGCAGAAGCCACAAGAACCAAGCAGAGTCGAAACAGAGTGCTAAATACTATGCATACCTAGTGAAACGAAACACGACAACTTATCAGCTCTACATTGTGGCCGCAAATTCATTGCATACGAGCAAAATCATTGCATACGAGCAATTATTTTTTTGCGTTTGAAAATTTCTTGCGAGTAGAGAAGTATATGAGGGGAAGTCTTGTTCTTTACAGTGCTATTATGCATCCAAGCATGGCCTTATTCAATGAACAGCTGAACACCTTTTCCACACACTTCCAACAGCCTAAGAAAAACCAAGGGTGTTGAAGGTGATCAACACCCTTTTTTCACACAAAAAGGGTGTAGAGCTAGGAAATCGGTGTTGAGATTCAAGAAAACGGGCGTAAAGTACTCCCAACACCCTTTTTCCACTTATGCCACACCCTTTCTGGCTAAAAGAGTGTAAAAAAACCCGCCCGCATCTTCCCACGGGGGGAACTCGAGTAAATGCGTCGCAGAGTGGTAGGGGTATCGCGTGAATGTTGCGTAATTGGGTATGGTTTGGGAATGCTTAATTGTTATTTCGTCTTTATTATTCTTATTTATTGAATGAAGGAGAAGCGAAGGCAAGGAGTGTAAAGTTAAAGTCTGTCTTTATTGCTTGGTGCCGTCGTTGTATTGGACGGAGAGGATGACTGCTTTGTGGTCGCTAAAGTGCACTATCAAGGGGTCTTTGAGGAGCGGTCGTGCGATTGCGTAACTGGTGAAGACGTTGCTTCCATCGCATCTACTCGAGTCAAGCAAAGCGTCAAGTCAAGCTAAAGCCAACAAAGACGCCCTTGAATGAATTCCGAACGCGCGCTCCGCCGCTTATATACACACCGCCCGCGTTCGAGGGAGAGGGGTACGGGGCAGAGACGCGCATGCGCACACTTCCGTACACAAGCACGCGAACTTTCCACGCACCCACCACGCCGTTATCACGTGTACACGCCCTGCTGCAGTTACTGTTGAGGGCGACGCAGCGCATGGGTAGCTACGACGCATGCGCGCACAGACGCGCTCCCCCCGCACCGCCGCAGCTGTTGTTGAGAGCGACGAAGCGCACGGGGTACACGCGCCTCCCGCACCGCCGCACCTGTTGTTGATAGCGAGGAGGGTACGGGGGGGAGACGAGCACCTGCGCCTCGACGCGACGCGCATGCGCAGTGAGCGTGTGGACGGCGCCGACGCCGAAGCGCGACATCGTGCGACTAAGAAATGCTCGGCATTTAAAAAGTTTATTGTGTACTCTACTTTGAATGGATTCACGGCCACATCAATTACTATACTCGGGACAACTTTCTGCGGCAATGGAGACAAAGCTACACGGGGGGGGGGGGGGGGGGGGGGGGACTGCTTTGTGTTACTGCGGCAAAGGAGTTCCCAGTAAACTAGTTTCGGTTTTGGTTTCGGCGTGACGCACACGCATTTGCTACAGTTCATTTCTTCGCATGAGCTCTGTGGCTGACTGCGCTGAACCGCAATCACCAATCATGCAGGCATATTGACATCTTGCGTTTCATTTGATTCTGAGCAAAAGCCAACGCTTTCACTGGAGAACTCGGACCGACTTAATATATTATAACGTGGACGGTACCGTCGAACTCTGAACCGTCCGGAAACGCCGTAAATTTTGTTAGCGCTGCAGTTTTGAGGGCAGGCACTGATATTTAAACTCTTCTTGAGCCGAAAACTGAGCAGCACAACGGGCACGTGTAGCATGCTTACATAGCGCAGGCTCGCTATACCGTTATGCGCTAACAACATGGAGCGATGTTGCAAGCGACTTGGGAAGTCACGCGACTATACTACTTTTCACTGCGGACCAAGTCGCTCATTGAATTGCTCGGTTCTGGGTCGCAGAAACAGTCGCTCGCCTCCCGGAAGTGGCCTCAGCGACTAGCCAATGGGAGAGCTCCTACTCAAGTACGTAGCCTCCGGTTTTGGAAGAGAACGAGGGGGGTGGGGGGAGATTTGGCACGCGCGCGAAATCCGCGCAGACAGCTTTTGCGATGCAGCGGCAAAAAAAAGCTTTGCATGGCAAAGCTTGTGTACATGCTGAAGCAGAAGCAGGAAGGCTCCCGTACACACTGGGTGAGACCCGTGTGGCAAAAACGACGTCAAGAAAGCGAATTATTCACGGTGTTCATGTTGGAGCCGAGAGACGAGGCGCAGAAGGAAAAGCGCGCGCTATCGCTAACCCCAACCAGTTTTAGAGATGCGATGACGTTAAAAAAAAACAAGATAGAAAGGCGTAATACTTTTTAGTTATGTTTATTGTGACAAATGAACAAAAAATGTTCGTAAACAACCAGCGCGTCAGGCGCGTTATTATGCGCAGTGCGGCAACATTGAAATCGCCGTCCTGAGTCGCTCGAGCCGTCGCTGTCACGTGGTTGTTTCGGCGAGCGATTTCGGATCAGCGACTGCTGATCAGCGATTTCGGATCAGCGCTTTCGGATCGCTCGTCGCGTCGCTGGAAAAATTTACACCATCTTCCCGCGAGGGGAACCATCAGTAGATGCGACGCATCGTGGGGTTTCCGTTGCGTTTCCGTTATGTTGTTTCCATTTAGCGTGTCAATTTGTTGTTGTTTCCATTATATTACGTACGGTTGCGCCGATCATCGCGATAGCAGGCCTGTTAGTATCCATTGAAATCATCGGTGGTCATCGGATGTCATCGGAGCGGCGGAACGACTGAGCGGAGCTGCGGAGTTACCGCGTTTATATGTACCGCGCGTTAACGGTGAGGGGGAGGAGAGAGAGCAGCGCATGCGCATGCGTTCGATGTTTAACCGAGCGCTAACTCTCGCTGACGCACAGCTGGCACGGCGACGGGAGCGAGCCGTAACACGCAGATGGCGCTGCGGTGAGAGCGGCGTTAGCGCGCAGCTGGCGCGGCGAGGAGAATGGGGGAGGGATGCGGACTACGGACGCCGGAAGACGCTGGAGGAACAAGGCGACTTAAAGAGATGCGTTGCATCTAAAATCGCTCCATGTGGTTAGCGCTTTAGGGTAGCACGCGCACACTACGGCGCGAAGAGAAGTACCATTTAGATCGTGCTGAGTTACGCTGGCCCCAAGAAGTTTCGGTGACCCGCAGCTCGGAAAGCGTATAGGGGAAGCTCGCGCTGCAGAACCCATGAATCCTGTGCTCAATCCCCACCCCTTCCTATACCAATATATTTGATGAACATCGTGCAAGCTTTCGGGCGTGTCTCGCTATACCACGTGGCGAAGGTTTAACACCTGAGTGTAACAGTCATACTGGACTGGCTAAGTTGCCTATTTACATCATAAAGGCGTGTCAGCACTTGTACGGCTGAAAAACGTAACGCTGTCTAAACACCTGCACAGTTAGCGCTGGTCGTAAATTTTAAAAACAATTGGTCACTAAACATTTTGCCAGTAATGTGGTCACTGACATCGTTAAGTACCCTGCACTAGCTAACTTTGGCAAACGCCAATATATCGAGCCGTTCGCAGATTGGTGGTTAAGCCATCCCCTTTCCGTTTTTTTTAATGTGTGATCCCTCACACACTTGGCTCACTTGCCGAAAAAAGCACCGTCTCCAGAACCCCGCAACTGGGCCTGTTAGCAATATTTCAATTGGCTTCCAAACCAGCAACAGAATTCGCGTAGGCTGCGTGTAGCCGCTAACTCCTCATCAACATTCCGATTGGCTGCAACAGCCTCCTTTCTTTGTCACTTACATCAATGTTGTAGGAGCAAGGCTGGATTTACATTAAAACATATCTCACTAGTATTCACGGCTGTAAATTTGCTGTTGGCCTCACCTTGCACTTGTTTCCAAGCCCAACACGGGGGTTGACCAGTGATGGTCCTGCCCGCCCAATTCACCAATTTTCATTTGGCGACGACGTGACACCCCACCATCGCTAAAGAGCTCCAAAATTTAGCAAAAAATTTGTAATTTTGTGGTGTGGCCAGGATTCGCACACACAATTCCAGAACCATCAGTAAAACTCCGCCACTCATGGCTGCCACCGCCAGTTGCAAACAGTTTCACATCGGTACGCCATGAGCATCAGTCAGCAGAAATAATGTGGGCTACGTGAAAAATTGAAGCAGAACAAAGAATGTGTTTCGTTTCATTTATTTATTTCCTGCACAATCAGCTCGGCAAAATCTGGAAGTCACTCTAAGTAGTCACACAACCACAAACATGCACACAAACCCCAGTCACAGGAGTAAACCTTTAAAACCTTGGCCCAATCATTCAAGCCCACTTGAGCACTCAAAGCCACGCAGCCATGTATTTCCAAAGAAACATTTCTGGCTCTGTTAACAGTTATTCGCAGTCAGTGAGTACTGTGTACAGTAATTTCTTCATGATAATTGTGAAAACAACATACACGTACCAGGCATTGCACCACAAACATGACAAAGTGACACTGCCCATCGCCATGTCAGGGAACATTTCTGTAAATTCTGTTTAATGAGAGCATGCCATTACCTTTCGGGTGTTCGACCGATATTCCAGGGCCTCGGGAAGCTAGTATTTTTACATAAGCTAAAACTGGTAGCAGGGAAACCCATAGTGTTTCGACATTTGAAACTGAGGCATTGACGATTCGTATTACTCCTCGCCATTTAACCCTGCAAATACGCATTTAAAAGAAATTATTTGAGCCGGAAGTGATTTTTTACTTCAGCAATTTACCCTCTGTAGTCGGAAAGACCAACAAAACATGAGCAAGTGAGTACGTATGATTACCTCACTTACAATGTGCAACTGATGGTAGTATTTTTTTTTCAGATGACTGAAACAATTACAAATGATAGACAACTCAACAATGCATTTCTGGACGTCATCACTGCCATCTCGAAGTTCTTGCCAGATACTTTTTTCAGCCTTGTCATTTCATGCACAGGTAACTGCTATTTGCAGAGGCTGTTTACAACCGCTTGGGTTGTAATCAAATTTTCCCATTGCATTTCTTCTGGATGAAACAGGATACGTGACGTGCCACTCCTCACTGCTTGCTACCAGCGTTCGTCCTCAGGTTCCATTTTATGCATGGCTAAGGTACAGCAAGTGCATCTTAGCTGCCACTCACAACCGACAATCTGAAGACCAATTCGCATACTGACAACAAGCACTCCTAATGATTGCCTGTTGCTGCACAAATCCAGCACCGTATGAGCAGCTACCTCGAAGTCTGGGCATCAGAATGGTAAAGAAGGTGCCCTGTAAGTTGTTGCACACAAGCAGCACCACATAAACCAACAGAGCGTACTTCCAAGATTCTGGCCACCTGAAAGGAAAACAAAGTACCTCGTCACTTGCCACACAAGGCCAGCACCACATAACGAACAAACGGTGCTTCCAAGCTGCTGGGCATCGGAAAGGTAAATAGGGAGTTCGGTAAGTTGCCACACAAAAGCAGCACCACAAAATCAGCGCACACCGGTTTCATCACAGTTCCTCTACACCACTAATTTCGCTGTCGCTGCAGTCACTGGAGCTGCTGGAGCAGAAACCTACGGAATCATGACGTTGTCGATCCTGGTGTCGATTGCACTATCCAGCTCCCAGGCCTCTTTCTCAAGACGCTCCACATGAGCGCAGGGCCGGACCCGGTTTTCGCGAGTCATGAGGCCGGTGGCTTCGTTGAGCAGTAGTTCAACTTCAGCGAGAGTGACTGAAGTGTTGTTGGCAGCAATATACCCCTTAACCTGGCTCCACACCGTTTTAATAGGGTTGAATTCACAGTGGTAAGGAGGAAGCCGAACAATGTCATGACTAGCAACTCTGGCCGGGGCTTCAATCAGGTATCCAAAAAACTTGTGTTTGTTCTCATTGACCAGCTGAAGGAGCTCAGGCTTCAACTGGTCATCACACCACGGGATGGTTTTTTCAGTCAACTAAGACTGAGTATCGGCCTTGCGCCACAACGTCAAGGGCATCTTTTCGATCTGAACACTGTGGTACGGAGTATTGTCCATGACAATAACACTCCGTGGCTCAACGTTGGGTAGAAGTTGTTCTGCGAACCACTTCTAAAAGCGTGGGCCATCCATTTCACTGTGGGAGTCAGTGAAAGCACTCTTTGACGCAAGGGAAATGAGACATGCCCTGGCCACAAAGCCGTCTCCCTTCCAGCATGAGAAACGATGACGACCACCTTTGTCACTTGGTGCACGAAGCCCAGTAGTTAGACGCTTATTTTTATTTTAATCGCTGGAAATGACATTTATCTACCTGGCCGCCAAATCGAAACAGTATCCACGTACCGTTTCTGCTTTCGCATTTCTCGAATGGTCCGCAGATATTTACGCCGCCACACGATGATTTCCTCCCTTTTCAGAAGCGCAGAGTTACGTTTTCACTTCCGGAAAGCAAATCCAATGTCCTTCAGAAGCCGGCGCATCGTTCTGACACTCAGCTTCGGCAGCCCCATGTCGGGGTCGCTGGTCACATCGCTGAGGATATTTTATGCAGTTGGCGCCTCGTCGCGAATGAAGTACTGATGCACTTTCCGTCGGAGAGCAGCAAGGGTGAAGCTGTCGTACCGCTGTACTGTTGTTTTTCCTGTAACTACAGGCGGTTTCCCAGTCGACAAACGAAGCCTTTTGCGCTTTGGGGACTTCAGGGTGCCACGCAAAATCTCATTCTTGAGCCGTGCGACCGTACGCTCGCTTACGCCGGTAAGCTGGCTAACCGAACAAAATGCGGAAACGAGGGAGAGTATTGGTTGCGTCAGTCTCACATGGGCGTACGCGTTGGAGACAACTTGCTTGGTCTGTTTTAACAGATTTTGGTTGTGAAGCTTTTTGAAAATCCTTTGAGGCGAATTACGTGGCGGGCTATCGGGCGGAAAAGTAGCTAGAGAGTAGTACACACTCTAAAGTAGCTGCTGTCGACGAAGACGCCATTTCTTTTTTCTGAAGAGAACCTTCGCGCCACCTGTGGTAATTTCGGAAACCAAACAAAGCCGAAAATTTTAAAGAAGTAATGCTTACGGACGATTATACTCTGGCGATTTATTGGCATTGTCAATGCAAGGCTAAAAAAAGAAATATATGTTTGTGAATTGCATAGGTTATGCCGATTGAATATTGTTTGTAGAACTACTTCCAACGGCGCAGCGAAAAGTCGTGGTTCGGCCGCACACTTCGCCCCCTACCCCTCCGTAGCTTTCTCTACATTGCCAGAGAAAGTTGTACCCGAGTATAGATTTTTTAAAGGTAACCCCTATGTAGCTCACTTGGCACGCTTGCAGCCCGCGCAAAATGAAGCTTTGAGAATTGTTACTTACAGCTATTTTTCATCTGGTGTGTGCCACAACTCCACAAAAAAATGTTTTGTCAGTTGATGACTTAAATATTTTATTGGTGGGCTCAGGTAGAATTTTTTAAAGAGATTTACCAATATTGTTATGACAAAAGACCAAACCCCACATTTGAATAGAAGTTTATTTTCGCATTGTAATAACTGCCTGCTAGCAATACCGGTGACTAAATAGAAAAACTTACTACGAACGCTTTGCAACGTCAATATCTACCTCTACCCCCCTCCCCGGAGCCATTAAATTTATATTTTTAATGTATATATTTAAAAGAGAACTTCGTCACCACATGTTAGCCAACTGGTTGATTAGTTTTTTCCTTCTGTATAAATGTGTAATAACAATCACAGGATGCGCCTTTTGTCTAAAACTTGTCTTCGTTTGCGTAAATATTTTTGCGTATCATAGGGTAGCTACTGACGTTAACCGTATGTGTTAGTTTTCTATGTACTTATTGTGGAAGCTCCCCATCCCCCACACCCCCCACTGGTCTTTGATTATGGGACCCCCGAGGGATACTTATTCTGTAGAAATTCGTACTCTAATAATAGACTGAAAATGAAACAAAATTGTCGCGTAAGATGCGCCTGCCAGTGTCTGCTTTGATTTTGTTGGAATTTCATTAACGTGCTATCGGATGTGTTCATTGCTGGAGGGAAGAGGAAGCACGCCAACAGCCGTGACATCACTTGCCTGGAGTCATTAAAGCGTGTAAACAATTGCAAGACGAAAAAAAGAGAGAAATATCGTTAGAGCAAGTTTTTACGTTATCTTATGCGCGCAGAGCAGTACTTTTTGGCTAAGGTACTTAGTGATCCCTATACTAACTGGGTGCGCATGTTGACTATATATGTTCTGCATGCGTTTCAAATAAAAAAAAAACTGCAGGGACCCTTTAAATAAATTTTGGACCTGTCGTCACTCCAAAGGTGCAGTAATTGCGGCACGTTCCCTCCCGTTCCTGTGTGTGATAGGAACAGTAGTGCCAAAATATATAGTGCCAGGGTTCACATATACACCGATGTCCGCTTTAGCGTTTTAAAGAAGATAGTCTTTCTTGGGCTACTTAAACGCAGAAATTTTGGTCTGGCTGTAAGTATGTCTGTTTGCGACTCGATTGAGCCACCCGGCCAAAGTAAAACAAGGCCTACGCAAGAGTCTTATATAGTCACAGCTAGATCTGCCCATTCAAGTACGGTGTAATGTTCATACTTGTCAACATTGTTGAAGAAGAACAAGACATCACGCGAATATAAGACAACAAATTTTTACAGAAGTGATCATTTCAGTGTAACTTTATAAAAAAATCCTGTATGCTTGATTGTTGCGAAATTAAATACTTCATCAACTGAAGAAAAGAATTCACTCCGCCATCGCCTGCTGTCGCCCGCGCCACTATAGTTTATGGCGCCATTTTAAGAAATCAACCGGTAACAGTTACGAAAGGTTCCACTAGATAGGTTCCACGTGCTGCTTGGAACGCACGTGGAGTAGGGCAACGTGGTTCTATCAACGTGGAAGTAGGGCGCCTCGATTCACGTGCGTCTCCGCCGTACGGCAACGTTGGCATCGAGGCACGTGGACTGGAGCAGTGGAACGCGGTAAATTTAAAATGATTTAAGCAAACCTTTGGCGTCTTTACCTTGGGAGGAGCGCGACGCAAGATGAAGAACATGAGAGGTGAGCGGGAAAGCGAAGGGAAGCATTTACTTGGCAAAAGTCGATAAAGACAATCGTATTTTGTCGACATTTGCAATGAAAGGAAGCAGATGCGCGGCCAATTTTTTATATTGTGTTAATTTTGGACGGCAGAGGCACCGGCCTCGCTTTCTAACCTTTTGCAATATATGCGCGCTTCGCAGTTGGTACACAGTTTTAAGCTTGAAAATGCCGCTTTAATACCTTAAATTTGATTATTCCTGACGCACTCTGGGAACAGGCGTAAACTATTTGTTAGCAGCACCGCTGGTGCAAAATCAAGGATATAGCGGTAACGCACAAACGAGATATGAGTAAAGGAAAACTGACGATTACACATTGTTTTTGCTGTTCTAACTAAAAATAGAAAGATTGGCTCGATAACATTATTACATTTTTGTAAAGCAGTTGACTAACAAGGCAATCCCCTCAATGTTTACGCAGCATTTGTAGAAAAGCACGGAAGCACAACCCGCAGCACAGCACTTATAAACCGTATCGAACTTAAAGTGAACTAAATTCGTGGAAAAGAGCGAGTTAGTGCAAAGAGCCTTGTGATTAGCCACATCATAATAGCGCTTTCAATACCGCATCTGAAAAGAAATTGGCGCAGCTTCCACTAGCGATGCAAGGCTGGAGAAACAGCTGAACTGGTGGCCCCTGTCTCGATGACGCCGCTGTACAAGAGCTGTGCAGTGCCGTCACGGCTTGACGGGCGCCGGTGAGGCTCGGCGGAGCCATGCCTATAGGCTAGCGAAGTGAACGTGAAGCCAGGCGCAGCTGCGCCAGACGTTGCTAGGCAATGCGAGGGGACGTCATCGCTCGGCGAGGTTTTTTACTTGCGACGGACGAATAACGGTCGGCTTACGCAGCTCTGCTGTTAATAATCCACATCACACAATACCCTGTCACGACGGCATACCATGCGCAGCATAACTTCACACTCGGAACCTTACTTTCGTGTACCTGCATCATTACATTCCAGTAGCATGCACAACGCTCTTCGAAACAAGACGCTAACCATATCCAGCAACATGAAGCCCCAATACCACGCTGACAAGGGCACCGCGCTGACTAGGGCCTTGCACTGGATGTACGGCAGTAACCCCGACACCTTCTAAACTGATGCTGAAGACTATCCAGCCATAAACGCTGAGATGCCAGCGTTAGCCGAGTGGAGGGGTGAGGTGATAACATCAGCCACCGTACGCACCGGGAACAGCACATAAACGGAGACAGCGGAATAGCACTCGTTGTTAGCACTCGCCTCACAGGCGACCCAATAAACATTAGATCCGACTTTCAAGAAGCATGCCAAAATTATGCGCAAACACGCATCACATCGCATCCTCACATCGCATCCTGCACCGAAACCGACATATTCCACCAGTCCGTCCGACCTGGACATCACGGCATGCGCCTCTTCCTGGCAATGAGTGCATTCAAGCTCCGGCCACCAACGGAAAACCAATCCAACTCACGCAAGACAGAAAGCACCTGGCTCACAAACACACACATATACTACAACACTACAGACTCGCCTGTAGGACACTTCCTCCGCCACACGCGCAACTCACTTGTGAAAAAACCTCTGCATGGCGCCAGCTCTGAACTAACCCTCTCACTCCGGTACACCGTATACCCTACCAGGCACACAGACCGACGTTCAACCTGCGGAGGGCAACAGCCGTCATCATTCCACATCCGAATTTCCCAAACCTCCTACTCAAAACCCCATACCGAACCCCTCCATCTCCGGATGGGAAGCCGCTCTTTCCAGCACAGCCTTGGATGACCAGCGCGGACTATCGACCAGCAGCAAATGGGGCCCTCTGCTAAGGGAACACATTCTGTGAGCTAAATAGACAGACAATAACAAAGTTTCTTACTACTACTACTACTACTACTACTGCTGCTGCTGCTGCTGCTGCTCCTGCTACTACTACTACTACTACTACTACTACTACTACTACTACTACTACTACTACTACTACTACTACTACTGAGTGCTGCAAAAACTGTATCGAATATGAGCTTCATCTCTTTTAAAAAGCTCATTAGTACCTTAAGAGTGAGCACTTTTATTTCATAGGGTGGTGTCAAGGACGCAGTATTTTTTCAACTGTGAAGGGGTGTTTGCCCGAAATTCGACACACTACTTGTCCTATCTTCTCGCGCGCTCGTGTTTCAAGCGAGTCTTACAACATTGTTCATAGAAAGAGACTTTGTAGAACGCACATTGTACCCCTAGGTGCGCAAAACTTTAAAATGTTACAAGGTATTGTTGGTATAAAGAAGAGAATGTGCTCTCCCGCGCTGTTTTTAGTAGGTGTCCCTATCTTACATGCGCCTGGATACGTGCGTTGCGCTTATGGCCCGCGTGGTGGTCCGGTGGCTTCTCGGCAATGCAAGAATGGTCGGTACCATTTTCATCCAGCTCAGCAGATTTCGGGACTATTTTCGCATTTTTCTTGTTAACAAGACCTAATACCATGATCTAGTCATGCGCGCAGGCTCAGTAACAACCAAATATTTTGCAAAAAAGTCACCCTTTACGCTACACAAAAGCTTTCATCTTCTTATGACTACGGCACTGTCGGAGCCATTGGGTGTCGATACAGAGACTATAACGATTTTGTTAGCAGTCACGAACGAAAACGCTCAAATCCACGGGAACCGTTCATGTTGCAATAACGTGCAAAAACCGCGCCATTCCTACTTCTCGCACTCATTTCTTCCTCTTGCAGCCGCAGTGTGCAAGCTCCTCCCACGGCTCCTTTTTTTCTGATTGGGTGGATCACCCAGTTTCACCAGCGTCGAATCAACTCTTGCGACCAGGGTCCTTTGCGCAGTATGTCAAACTTTTATCATTGCCGACAGTGTACCTCACGCCTTGCTTCTATCTTGCCGCGGTTTTAGCGTGCACACATTTTATATACGTTTAATATCTACAAAGACGGGTAAATATTCGCATTTTCAAGCGGGTGTACAGGCGCGGAGATTTATTGGCAAACAAACGCTAATAAAATACGAGCATAAATACTTTAAACGGAGCGGGCAAAAGTTTAATTGCTCGCTATAAAAGCAACACGTTTGGAGACGCCCAGAGAGATCCCTTTTTCTTTCCAATGCATGCCACTCTTTTGCGTTTCATTCGCTAAACATTTATCTTTCTCCGCACGCCTCGTTGGGCGGGCAGTTTTCTCCATCTCCGAGAAGATCCCTGGCGATGTTTTTTAAAGAACCGGTTGCCCGGGGCGTGCTCCGTCATGCAAATGCTTCTGTGTGTCCCCGCTGGTGTATACTCGTACATCGGAACGGAAAAGCAACGCAAAGTACCGGCAGCGTTTGCTTTGCAGCGTGCACACTTGATTGGCAAACTCTATGTACACACCTCGGGCAGGCCGTCTTTGGACGCATCCGAAAATTCTTTTTGGAAGCTCTGCAAGCGGGGATATTTGCTTCCAGGGCGTGTAACACGAGTTCGCGTCCAAGGCGGTTTAAAGATGCCAAGTGAGGCGGGTGAGCAATTTTCTCCGTAACGCTCGCTTCCATATCTGCAAGACATCTTCTAGCGAAAAAATTTTTGAATGATACACCTGGCCCAAGTGTGCCAGGGTTGAGGAATTTCCCGCACGATAGCTTGCAAATTTTGTGCCGATGCTTCCATCAACATTTAGGCCGCCGATCCTGCATGATCGGGCTTTTTCATCTAACGTTCCAATAACAGCGTTGATAACGCCTCTCTTTTTATAGTTACTTCGTACAACAACTAAATAATAAAGGGTGAAAGTAACTAAGAATAATATAACTTGTTTGTGAAATTCCTTTCAGTGGAGTAATCATCTTACTTTCAGTGCGCCTTTCCGAGCCTACACTCTAAGCTGGTATACATTTTCGATTTTTTGTAACCTATAATTTGTAAGGTACAAATGTAACCTATACACGGTTTCGCCAGCGCTCGACATTCTCTGGCAACATCGTGCGTTCACCGGAAACGTGTCCTAGAAAGCTTCCTGTTTACATTGTTTTACCGTGGTTTCAGCCTGCGTTGGTGGCGGCGGCTGCTTGTGTTTCAATGTTTTCGGCGGATAAAATTATTCCGATGAAGCGCTCGCGACTCGTACACTGCTATGTTGTGCCGGGATGCAGTCTGCGTTCTCGAACAAATTTGCTATCGGAGGTCAGAACGTTCTGTTTCCCGAGAGATGAAGGCGGAAGGAGCGCCTGGCTTGCAGCGATCAAGCGGGAAAACTAGACTTCCATAAAGAGCGCGCAGCTTTGCTCTGCCCACTTCATCAAAGCCAAGCAAAGCCCAACGTGGCGCGAGAACTGCGCGAAGCGTAGTTTATCCAAAAAAACAGCGCAGGCTGTATCGTGAAGCATCGCTATCACTGTTTTCGAAGGAGACACGGATCCTAGACAACATGCGATAAAAAGGTGGGATTGTGGTCTTCAGCTGTGGCTATTTTGTTTTTATAGAATATTTTTTAGATCTATCCTTTGTGTATGTTTGTGCGTTTGTAGACACGCTACTTATATCCCTGCCTTTCCTTGGAATAAATCAGTTGTTAGTAGCGCATCTGTATCGTCGTTCTTCATTTTTTTCTGCCCTCGTTTGCAGCGCTCGATTTTTCTTAACCCAACGTATGCTTCAATTACACAGAGGCGATGCTCAGACGTTAGTCTAAGGGCCCCAATTACAAGGAACACGTCGGGCGCCGTCGTGTTCCACCCATAACAGTAACCGCGGTGACGCTTTAGTTAGATAGCAAAGCTGGCTAACGCCCAAAATACATTGTAAAGGTGTTTCTTGTAGTTAGAGGCTAAAACTGATAAACTCACATACAATTGCAAAAGAGAAAACAAAAACATTTCCCCGCCTTCATGTGGAATCACTAGTACACGCAACAGAGCGAACGTCGCACTAAAACCAAGGAAACGTGCTTTCGCGATGCTGACGCTGTCTGCCTCACATTTTTTGCTGTACTTAAACATTTCCCTCCCCTCCCCCTGTACTGGTAGTTTCATTTTGAACGAGGATTCCACGTGGAAGCGGGAACGTTTTTCATTTCAGTAAAGTGTTCTTCTGCCGGTGGTTTCTTCCTCTGCTATTAGTAAAAAGGAATCGCCAACTTACATTTTTTTTTCGTTCGGATGTGTTGTGGGAGAGGATACATCTAGAACTTGCACCGATATTCAAGTGGCATTCCCAGGAGGTCTGTACCTGTAATGACGCGAAGGGTTATTTGGGTTTATTTTTTTATTTATTTACAAAATACCTACATCGCCACAAAGGCATTTTTGTAGGGGGGACATGCAACATGTACAGAAGAGAGTATACAAATACATTTATACAGCCATACACTTTTTCGAAAGCCCTTATTCATATTGATTAAAAAAACGAACATCACACTGATCATAAACGGGAGAAAAAAAAGATCATTATTTTGAAGGCTAACTAATTCCTCTGACGACATATTCAAGTCACTTATTGTTCTAGGGAAAAAAGAATTTTCAAGAATATTTGTTCTGTGAAATACTCTAGCACTCTTTTAGGATTATCAGTACGAAGTGGTATGTAGTTTGCTCAAGGAGATACAGTTTTTTGTCGATACCTGTACGATTGTAGTAAATGCAGTGGAAAAATTTTAACCTTAAATTTTTACGTCTGGACTGCAGTGTTTCCCAGTTCAGGGTAGCTTTAATCGCCGAGATGCTAGCAAAAGGGTCGTACTTGTTGGTAACAAAACGCGCTGCCTGGTTTTTCAGCTTTTCTAATCTTCTTATAAGGTACTCTTGGTGTGGCTTCCACACTACACACGCATACTCGAGTATAGAACGGACATGCGTAAAATACAGTGTTCCTTTCACTTCTCTGGATGCTTCCTTAAACATTTTACGGATAAAATATAACATTCTGCTGGCCTGGGTAATTATGTACTCTACATGTTTAATCCACTTGAGTGACTGAGTTAAGTATACACCTAAGTATTTGTACTCTGTAACGCTAGTGATTATTGTATCTTTTATTTTATAACTTGCTTGGGGTATAGCTGATTTTCTTGTAAACCGGAGGTGATTACATTTCTCGATATTTAGGTTCATGCTCCATCCGTCACTCCGCCGAGCTACCGTTTCTAGGTCTTCTTTAGCGCGTATGTGTCGCTTAGTGAAGTTATCTGCCTATAAATAATACAGTCGTCACTAAATAATTTAATTTCGGACGTAATGTTTTCTGTTATATCATTTATATAAATTGAGAACAATAATGGTCCCAGTACGCTACCTTGTGGTGCGCCAGAACTCACCGCAATAGAGCTATATTAATGACTATATACAACCACACATTGCTCGCGGCCGTTCACGGAGTTACGTATCCAAGAATGAATTTTATAGTTAATATTCAAGGATGCAAGTTTATTGTCCAGAAGGTTATGAGGAACGGTATCAAAAGCCTTCCTAAAATCTAGAAAGATTGCATCTACTGGCGTATTATTATCGATGACCTGTCCTATGTAATGCTGAAATTCTACTAATTGAGTATTGCATGAAAATCCACTGCGAAAGCCATGCTGAGAAGGTGTAAGGTAGTTGATGGAGTTCAGGTATTGAAATATTGTACTATATATAATATTTTCTACGAATTTACAGCAAATTGAAGTCAAAGAAACCGGTCTATAATGTCTCACATTTTTTCTATCCCCGGACTTAAAAAAAGGCGTTATATTTGCAAATTTCCAGTCTTTGGGAACAATGCCTGACTCAAGTGACATTTGGTAAATAATAGCTAAATACCTTGCAATAACGTCATGGCACTCCTTCAGTACAAATGGCGATAGCCCACCTGGACCAGATGCCTTAGAAGTGTCCAGTTCGCGTAAGAGGCGATCTATACCATAAACATCTATAATGATATCATCCATAGAGTGGGTTACATCACTAACACATGACGTTTTTTGTGAAAAAACAGACTGGAAAAATGCATTGAATGCTCCCGCCATTTCAGCATTACCTTGCACAGTGATACCATCCACTGATAATGACTGTATAGAAATGTCATCTTTCCTAGTTTTGTTTATGTATTTCCAAAACTGTTTCGGGTTTTGCTTAAGGTCAATGTTCAACCGACCAAAAAATTGTCTTTTCGGATTTTTATTGCAATCTTAACCTTATTGTTAGAGTCTTTCAAAGCCTGTTCATTAAATTCGCTACTATTACTTAAGAAACGTCTATAGGCTCGCCGGGCTTTCATTATTATCTTGCGAATTTCCGCGCTGAACCAAGGTTTTTGTTGTTTTTTTTTGCTGTTAGGTACTTCGATGGTATAAACGTTTCTGTTAGATGTTTTACTTTATCGCGAAAGATACACAAAGTTCTTCCAACCATAGGGACTCAGAGAGCCGAATAAAAATTTCGAGGTATGATTCTAATTCTGCAGAGATAGCCTGATAGTTTCCTTTATGAAACATGAAAACTTGACGAGGATGTTGCATTTGATTCGAAGCATTAAGTAAGGACAATTCTGCTACAACTGATTTGTGGTCGCTTATGCCAGGAATAACAGATACTTTAGATATAATATTTGTGTCGTTACATAACATCAAATCCTAGATTGCGTTCTGCCTGTTAGGTTCTAAAACGTACTGGTTGCAGCCAAACGTAGACACCAATTCTTTAAACTTACGATAAAGCTGAGAAGTATTATTGTCGAGTTTCCTGCAATCCAATCAAGGTCGGGCAGATTAAAATCGCCCCCTAAAATTGACCCGTCAGGTATCACTGATAGCGCGTCAGTAAGTTTGCCAATTGGTTCTTCACTACTATTTGGTGGGCGGTAAAATGTACCAATTACTAAAGTTTTTCCTGTAGGAAAAAAAACTGACACCATACGGATTCCGCATCGTCGTCAAAAAAAAAGTAGCTGACTGTTTAGTCTACTTGATATTAAGAGAAACACTTCCCCGCCATGTCGATGCTTGTCTTTGCGGTAAACAGTATATCCGGAAGGAAAAACTTCTGCACTTCGCACGCTTTCGTCCAACCAGGACTCCGTGTCCATAATAATTTGCGGTTCAAGAGTAGCAACCAAAGACGCGAATTCGTCTACTTTATTTTGAATACTACGGCAGCTTACGAGAAGAATAGATAGAACACCCGGCAAAATGCAAGGCTTACCGCTCCGCGTCTTATCTTTTGGGCACACAGCCCGTCATTCGCTTCCTGTTGATAGCGAGGTCGACTTAGGTTTTCGGACAGGCACCGGTTCATTTTTTGCACTTTCCCAGATAAAACGTTTGCCGTCAATGACCGGCTTGTCGTAGTTGAAATGTAGTTAAAATGTAATAAATGTAGTTAAAATGTGATAGGCTTTAGAGCTGCGCAGTTGGTATACATTCATAATGAAAGAACACCTCAAACTTGACAAGACGAAGAAAAGAACACAGCACATGCACTCACTAACAACTGGAGCTTTCTTAAAGAGGTCTTTTCGAAAAAGAGTTCTTCTTGTTCGCTCTGGAAAACCACGCATCTTATAGAATAGCTAGAGTTGCTGAAAAACTACAAAGCTCTATGCTGAGAAAATCGTTATGTGAAATCATAACGTTCATGTAGTAACGAACTGATAGAAAGAGTCACTAAACATGAGGCAGAAAAAGATACGAAATATAACATCAAAACACTTGAAGAAAGGCCTCGCATTTTTACACATGAATCATACTTTTGTCTGTGCAGGCCTGGGTGCCATCTTTACAAAGAATATTTGAATTAATGTGTTTTAGTTATTGCATTTTCATACCGTTGTTTCCACTGAAATCACACTTCATTTCAACTTGTGTCATACGCAGGAGAGTCCTGGTTGTCAGCTCAAGGAACACTGCCTGCGAGAAAAACAGTAGTGCTGATAAGTCAAAGCATAGGTAGCCAGATGCAACCACACTTTTCGAACAGCCAGGAACCGATGAGGGTGCAGCACCCATTTTTACACCTGCACCTGTCTCTGTGTAATTCGTCAAAATGTCTGTATCATAAAAAAACTACAAAGAGCAAGCAGCCTGCATGCTGGCTCATATATACCACCATTCTTTAATGTCGCTTTAACGCACTACACTAGGATCACACGAGAGAACCATTTGCCCTGCAATGACACGCGAATAAACAAAAGACTGATTTGCGCGGATGAAAATAATAAACCCACTTAACATGGTGAAAGTGGCCCGCTGTCTCAAAATGACTAACACCAAATTTACCCGCTCAAGGAAAAGAATGGCAAAAATGAAGAGTGCTGTACTATCAAAACTTTTATTGTGCTGTAGGGCAAACGTTCACAAAAAAAGAGGCGTGTGCTGGACAAAAGTGACTTTAGAAATTTCGGGCAGCATTTATTGGACTACTTTTCTGCAGCACACACCTTGTGTTTATCCGGATATATTACTACTATTCCGAGTATATGCAGCGAGAAAAATGAACATTTCCTGACGGCTGAAACAAAATGATTATACCCAGAGAATAGCGCGATAATATAAGAGTTTAATGGGCAAAAATTCAATTATTCAAACACAGCTACCTGACAATTACATGGGCCAATAACTCGTCAACTGCGCCCGATGTAGCCAACAGCGTAAACAAAAAATGCACGCCAATCAACTCTGTGAATGTGCTTGCAAAGCAAAGCTGTAAGCGGCACCCACAACGATTACCCTTGCGACATCACTTAAATTCACTCACGTGGCTCTAGAAATAGTGAAACCAGAGACAAATGAATGCACTTAACCACACCCTTTATTACTTTGCTAAAGTCAAATCAATGCACGAATAATGAACAGTGTTTGAGTTGTATTGGGGAAGCACATGAGTGGAAATTCTCTTTTTATAAAATTAAAGGAAGCTCAAACCCGGCGTTAGACGATTTCACTTTTCGGTCTCTGCCGCCGCCGACAGAGGCGACAAAATCTGACAGAGGTAGAGAAGGAGAAGGAAATAGTTTTATTCAGATTTATTAACGGCCCAAAGGGCGGGCCAGGGGAGTGGTTCCTTCTTCCCTGGAGGCCACATGCATTCCGCGCCGCCTGCTCTCTGTCCACCAGCTGAAGCTGTGTAGGCAGAGAGGGGCTGCACAGCAGCATCTCCCATTGCTCTTGTTCAGTAGCTGACGGAAAGCGAGGAAGGTGCTCAGGGCTACAGTCGCATACCCGGATAATGTGGCGGAGTGTTTCTACTTCTGAGCAAAATTTACATTCAGCGTCGTAGCCATTCGGGTGCATTAAGTGAAGACGCGTCCGTTGGTATGAGCCGTAGGGTAGTTGTTCCTTGGAAAGTTCAAAGTGCGGTGAGGGTAGGATATGTCTCTGAAGGCGATAACGCGGGGTTATGTCCCTGAACGTGACAAGCGGGTGACTGTCCTTGTGCAGCTCTATAGCACAGGGGGGGGGGGGGGGGGGTGACGGGAGGGAGGTAAAGCGCAGGCCTGTTGGTGGGCGTATTGGTTTCCCTCCATGGAAGCTCAAGCAGGCGTCTAGATGAGCTGAATGGAACCGGTTGGGCAGTGTTTTTTAGACTCAGTTCAGCTTGGGACACCCACCACGACTGGTAATTCTGCTACCTTCTGACCTGACTACCTTCCGAACCCATGGTTGAGCGAGAGCCAAGACTATGGCTGCCTCTTCTGCTGCCGTCATGTCTTGGACCTTGAGTGAGGCACACGCAAGGAGGTTGGTTCTGGTGGTAGCCACGATGATGGCGTACTGCTGCCCTCAATGTTGGGAGGCGTCTGTGTAAATAACTGCATGATCCACGCCGAGGGTGGTGCTGAGCGCTTGACCCCGTGCTTGTCGGGGACGCTCGTGGTGGGAGAGGTTCATATTTCCAGGTAAAGGATGGAGCATCTTGTCGCCAAGAGTGCGGGAGTGACATTTTGTGCTGCCCAGCCAATCCGGTGAAGGATGCGGTGACCCACTGCAGTCCTGCTGAATCGGAACTTCTGGTTAGATAAATGGCCCTCTATCAGCTCTTCCACCGTGTAGTAGAACCCCATCCTAAGCAGCAACTCCGTGGACGCGCTCATGGGAAGACCAATGGTCCGCTTAAACGCATTTATAATCATTACATGAAGGATCTTTATGTCCTTCTTGCCGAGAAGAAGATAGGGGGTGACGTAAGTGATACTCTAGAGGACGAAAGTTTGAATTAATCCAAGCGTATTGGCTTGCTTAAGGCCTCGCTTCTTGGTGGCAACACGCCTGATAATGTATATGATTTGATTGATGCTCTGTTTGAGGCGCTGCAAGAATCCTCACTCTTGGTGTCGGACTGGAGATGTAGGCCCAGGATCTCGATGATGGGGCTTGGAGTGAAGGCCTGGCCATCAAGGAGCATTTGAGTGTCTCCTTTGATTCGTCGTTTGGCGTGAGGGCGGACGACAAGGAGCTCTGATTTTTCAGGTGAACACTGGAGGCCACAGGCTTTAGCATATTGGCGTACTGGAAGTGAGATTGCATGCGTTGTTGTGAGCTTCCTTTAATTTTTGTAAGTCCTAGCGCATGCTCAAGGTGCGCACGCGGCCGCTACACGTGCCGTAGGCGGAGCGCACAGCGGCCCGAGAGGTCGCGCGACGCTATCACGTGGCATTCAGCGAGAACTCAGGGGGTAAACCCGCAGATGTGCTTGGTGAGTGCACCGCCTGTCTTCTCCGTTTCCACGTGGGCTCGTGCTCAATCGGTAGGAGAACGGGCTCACGTTTCGTTACTACATTAGTTCCAGGTTTTATGAGAGAAGTTGTACTGTCATGCCGTTTCTAGGCTGTTCGATTTTCTTGGGAATACTTGTGTCAAGTAAGTAGGAAAAAGTTGTATAAAGACGTGTGTGATGTAGTCCTCCCTGAACCAATGCACCGGTTGATTTATAGAGTAGGTAGGGGTAAAGATGTGCTTAAAAGAGTTAAGCGTATGCAGGTACCCCCTAGCGTAAAATTTTTTTTCTTCAAACTGCATACCGGAACCCTCTCTGTTAAGACGTGGACGGCAGAAAAAGACTTGTTCGTTCCATGGGGAATTTACTGTATAATATGCAAAAAAGCTGAAACTATTGAGCATGTCTTCATCGATTGTTGGGATGCTGTGTTCCTGTGGGATGTGCTCCAACGAACTCTGAAAAAGGATCTGCCTGTGGATGCCCAAGACATTCGGTACTTGCCTGTTGAAAGCGAGAGAGAGAAAGAGAGAGAACAAACTTTTCCGCAGGGCCTAAGTCCAGGTCCTAATGTCAAAGTTCAATTCACCGTCCACGTAGTACTCCAGAATGTCCGTGCGGATCCGGTGCACGTGTTTGTAGAGAGCTTCCTGGGCAGCCTGGATTTTTACTGTCGGCGGGGGAGACAACCAGAGCTCCCAGGAGGTGATGGAGGCGAGGGATGGGTCAAGTGATGGCGGGGTGCAGTCCCAATAAGAATGAGGGATGGATGGGTAGGAAGAACAGGTGGGACAGGAAGGATTACCAGGGCGCCGATAGATGCGGTGAAGAATGTGATGGGAGGGGAGTGAAGAGGTTTGAGCCTGCCGAATGAGGCACGCAGCCTCACGAGTTAGACGGGAACTGGGGGGTGGGTACAGGGTACGTGATAGGCGTTGGGCGTGTAATTGGTAACGGCGGGAAGCGCGGTGTTGAGTACGAACCGTCGGCGGGTGGTACAAGGTTGGCCAGGACATGGGCGGACCCGGGAAAGGTACTCGGGTGAGCGCGTTGGCTAAGGCGTTTCCGCACATGCCAGCGTGGCCAGGAACCCAAACCAGTGTGAAGCGGGGCCGAGGATTCGATGCAAGTATCGGAGTGACGAATTCAGTAGTGTGTGGGTGAGTCTCATGGTGAGGGAAATTACGAAGGGCTGACTGACAGTCGGAGAAGATATATACTGGCGTGCTGGTAGGAACAGTAAGAGTAGCGTGCTCTATTGCAAGGGCAATGGCGTATTCTTCGAGGGAGGTCGAACCCGGTGGGGAAAGAAAAGAAAGCGTGGCAGTGTCTAAAGAAGGGAGTTGTAGAAATGAAGCCGTGCCCGTTGAGTTTGAGGGGATGTCGCTGGCGTCAGTAAAGTAAACGATGGAACCATGGAAGAGTAGAAAATTAATTCGTCTGGAGAGGGCCTGAACGTGCAGTGCACGACGAGCAGGGTGTCGACCAGGGTTCATGTTGCGGGGCAGAGGCTCAACCCGGAAATTAGTGAAAGTCGCCCAAGGAGGGTGTTCCGGTGGTATGGGGGGTAGTTGATTGATTGATTGATTGTGGGGTTTAACGCGCCGACGCAACGCAGGCGATGAGGCGCGCCGTAGTGGAGTGCTCCGGATTAATTTTGACCACCCGGGGATCTTTATCGTGCGCCGAAATCTCGTACACACGGGCGTTTTTGCTTTTCGCCTCCATCAGAAAAGCGGCCGCCGCGGCCGGGAATCGAACCCGCGACCTCGTGCTCAGCAGCGCAACGCCTTAGTCACTGAGCCACCGCGGCGGGTGTATGGGGGGTAGTTGCGAAGTGGGGTAGTTAAGTGTATTGAGAATAGCACGACCTTGGGCAGAAGTTTGCAGGCGTTCCAGTTGGGCCTGCCGATGGCACGCAATGCGTTCTTCAAGAGTATTATATATCCCTGGTTCCAGAAGGGTGGCGCTGGGGGCGTAGGAGGGTACTCCCACAGCGATACGGTAAAGTGTGCGGAGGGAGGCCTCGAGGGACGAGAGCTGAGATGGCGAGGGTTGCAAATACGGAATCGTGTATAGTATACGGGACATAACAAAAGCATCGATGATGCGGAGCAGGTGATGCTCGTGCAGTCCAGCTCTTCGGTTGGCGACCCGGCGAGGAGATGGGATAGCTGAATGATCTGATTGTGAAGTGTGCGCAGAGTCGGTACAGAGCTGCGCGCATAATGTAAGGTGAGACCGAGCATCTGAAGGGTGTCAACATGCGGTATAAGGCTGCCAAAATTTGTACCTGAGGAAGAAAGCAGTCCGGGGCTACTCCACGCTTGTTACTGACTGCGAGTAGAGCGGATTTTGAAGGCGAAATAGAGAGGCCGACAGACGTGACATAGCCTTGGATGACGTCACACGCTTGCTCAAGAGTGTCCTCCAGTTGGCCGGGACTGCCCTTGGTTGACCAGAGCGTGATGTCATCCGCGTATATAGAGTAGGAGAGAAGGGGGATGGTATCTAATAGTGGAGGAAGCGAAGCTAAAGCGATGTTAAAAAGGGTGGGTGACAGGATGGAGCCTTGGGGGGTACCAGCTGATAGATAGAACGGGGGGGAAGTAGAGCCCGGGATAGAGAAAGAAACGGTACGGTTAGAGAGGAACGAACGGATGTAGGTATACATGCGAGATCCGCACTTAGTTTTGGCTAAGTTAGCGAGAATGGCAGTGTGCTGAACATTATCGAAGGCCTTATGAATGTCGAGAGCAAGGATGCCACGGAGCTGAGAGGAGCTACGAAAGCCGTAGACGTCATGGGAAATACGGAGGAGGGTATCCTGAGTGGATAGGTAGTGGCGGAATCCAGTTTGGGTGAAAGGGAGGACAGAGTTGTGAGAAAGGTGCCATTCAAGGCGCGTCAATGCCATACGCTCAAGCAATTTACCAACACAAGACGTAAGCGAGATAGGGCGAATATTTGGAAGAGTGTGTGGCTTGCCTGGTTTCGGGATCAAAATAATTTTGGAATGTTTCCAAGACGCCGGCAGTTCGTCACTGAGCCAGATGTGGTTAAAGAGAGCCAGGAGTTCTGAAAGTGCGCTGTCGGGAAGGTTGCGGAGTAGTTTATAAGTTATTCGATCTTCCCCTGGCGTCGTATTGCGACGAAGGGTGTTGAGCCCCCGGTGCAGTTCTGTTACTGTAAAAGGCTGGTCAAGGGGGGACGGCGGGAAGTCTCGGCGTGGAAGCGCAGAAGCAGGAATGTGTGTACTAGTAGGGCACATGAGTAAGCGAAGGTCCTCTGCTAGTGTGTTAGGATGTTACTTTGTCGAGAGGAGGATGCGGGGAACAGGGTGGACCGGTGAGGAAGGTTGAATGAGCGAGCGGAGGAGGGACCAAGCCCGTTTGGTGTTCATTGCTGGATTGATAGAGTCACTGAAATTCAACCAGTTCGAGTGAGCTAATTGATCCGCGTAGGTCTGGGCTTCTTGTGTGAGGATGTTAATTCCACGGCACAGGCGACGGTTGGCTTTGTTCCGGCGCCAGCGGCGAATGAGGGAGCGGCGTGCGTCCCAAAGGTGCACGAGATGTGGGTCTATGAAAGGGGCATCGGCTGTCGGGGCAACATATTTCGTGTGCCGATCATGGTTGCGCATGAGAGCACGAAGCCAAGCGTCGGGATTAGATGGGTCAATGGTGGGGAGATCCGACAGGTGGAAACGATGCCAGTCAGTGAGAGCCACGCGTGATCCCAGACGAGGTTGGGTCCGCATGAACGGTAAACGGATTTCAATAATGGAATGGTCGCTTCCGAAGCTTTCATGTAGGTGTGACCACGAAGGGCTGCCTGTGCCCTGGAAGAACAAATCTGGGGAGGTGTCGCGTTCGACTGAGTTGCCGAGGCGGGTTGGCAAGGCCGGATCGTTTAGTAGACAAAAACGGCCCTGACTGATTGCAGTGGCCAAAGTTCGGCCCATTGGGCTGGCCTTAGCGTATCCCCAAAGGGGGTGTGGGCAATTGAAATCCCCCAACACCAGTGTAACCTTATCCTTGGGAGGGGAGCGGGCAAAATAGGGTGAAAGAGGGGTTTGTTTGGGTGATGATAGACGTTGATTATTTTGATGGTATGAGCCGAATTTGGATCTGGTTTAATAAGGATGCCATGGGCGTGGAAATGTGGGGTAGTGTAGGAATTGAGGTCTACGGGGGTGTAGATGAGGCTTTGTGTAATAAGGGTGATGAGATTAAGGGTGGTGGGATTGTCAGCAACGCCTGTGTGATAGGTATCGTAGCCAGGAATTTGGGGGAGGTAGAAAGCTTCCTCAAGAAGAATCAAGTCCGGCTGAGGCGTTTGCGATGAAAGGAGAGTTTTGAGAGAGGAGAGTTTGCGACGGAGACCTCGACAGCTCCACTGCCATATAATTGGAGGACGAGACAGCATTATAATTGATCTTCGGTGTCCGCGGTGAAGCTAACGTCTCGGGAGCATGGTGGAGGGGGGCTGTTCTTGCTGGGTGGGGCGCGTTTTCGAAAGGGCCGATGGTCAAGGGCCTCCTCGATGGTGGCGAGGCGGCGATCGAAATGCGAGAAAAGATTGACCATGAGGGCATAAAGCTCAGGGATTGTCTGGGGAGCGGTAGGTGGGAGCGGCAGGGTAGGAGAGGTGGAAGGACCAGGCGGGGCGAGAGCGTTACGATAGGCGAGAGATGACGTTATTGGCGTGGCAGGAGGATGTGCAGGGTCGGTAGGTGCCCCGACCGAAGGCTGCTGGCTCACCTCCCCCTGTTGTGCTTGAGTATGGCCTGGCAGGCGAAGTCGAACATGTTGGGATGTGCTGACGCGGCCATGAGATGATGGAGACCGGTTTTGGCGGTGGAATCGGGAGGGGTGTCGCTGCTTGGACTGGGGCCGTTGTCGATGTCGGGGTTGGGAGCGTTGTCGTCTTCGGGACGAAGATCGGTGACGCCGGTCTTGAGGATCTGAGCTGGTCATGTCGAGGGCAGGTCTCTGGGAGCGGCAGTTAGCCAAGCGACGTTGGTGGGCGCGACGTGCCGATTTTGCGTCGGCATCCATGCGTGTAGGACACTTGGGCGAAGTGCTGGCGTGAGCTTCCTGGCAGAGGTGGCACTTTTGAACGCAGTCGTGTTCCTGATCCGCTGCCAGGCCGGTGATATCCCGGGAGCAGGTTGGACAGAGCATGGTTGATGGAGGCAAGGGACAGACGTCCACTCGGTGGCCGATGTTGTGGCAGCGGGAGCAGAACTGGGCTTTTGGTTTTTGAGGGTAGCACCTGAATTCAGTGTGATGGTAAATCACGTATCGTGGGATGGTGGAGCCCGCGAATGTAATTAGGGCAGTTTCAGTGCGGCCCATCATGCGTGCTGAGATGATGGAAGCACCCGTGCTGATCAGGTTGGCTGCGAGTTCTTCAGGCGGGGTGTTAGCTTGCACGCCATGGATCACTCCGCCGCAAGAGTCTGTGGGAGCAGCAAGGTACGCGCAGAGGGGAATGTCGGTGTCTTGAATGCGTAGGGATTGGAGTCCACGAAGCTTGTTGAGAGCTGACATTCTAAATTACGACCTGATCATGCTTGTTGGATTGAGCTCTATTTGGAAAGCAAGAATGGCCGCAAGGTACTCTGACATTGATGCACATAGCGCGAGACAGTATTTTAGAGAGGCAATGAGGGAATACGTGGAAAATCAAAAATATGTGTCGAATCCGCCCGAATGTCTTGCAGACATGAAATCGTTGGTACGCCTAAGGGACTTTTAAACACATGACGTCTACCAAAGTCAGGTTGACGGCTATCTGTGAATGAATGTCTGTGTTCTGTATGTGCCAAAGCAGGCAATAAAGAAAAAAAAAGGTTCGAATCCTGGCAGTGCCAGTAACTTCTTTTATTTTTCCGTGGGAGTTTTCTGTTGACACCAACGGTCGCGAAAGAACCCTTGGGGGGTAGAGGTAAAAATCTTTGCTTTAAAACGCTCAACACATGACGAAGGCGCGCAAACAGAGCAGAAAGCAGGTCACGAGCGCCGTTATCTGTTACAATGTACGGGCTTTCCCGATCGTCCGCTCTAGTCGGACGCAACAAACGCAAGCCCGTGATTTCATTCAATTGCCGTCGCGGACAACAGAAAACGTCCAGCGAAGCAACCAGTCAGGTAACGAAAATCCCTCTCGAATGCTGGAAACTGTTACGGGAATATACTCACCGAGTTCGCTTTCACTGGCACCGGGGCATTGGTCCAACGTGCGAACTTGATGCTGGTCGTAGAAGAACGGGCCGTGTAGCGCTGCCGGTCACGAATAGGCTCGCCGCAGCCTCCGCGACTCACGCCGACAAATAAGTCTTGTTACAGCAATCCTCGCTTCACCGTAGGGGTATCACTGCGGTAAAAAGGCCCGAGGGGCGCGAAAACGCAGACATTGGGCCTTCGGGCGCCGCCATTTCTCTATATCCCGTCATGCAACGGAGAAATCAACGGCCGCCTGGAGAGAAGGCGTGACGAGCATCTCCTATAGGTTACAGGGCGTTTTATAGGTTACAACATGAAGGTTACATGTCTTATTTTGTTAAAGTAACCTATAAATCATTAATGTAACCTATAAACCGCTTTTAACTTCACGCTTGTAACCCTTAGAATGGACTGGGATAAAGAAAACATCGAAATGGGTCCATTGTAAGTTTTATTTTATAGGTTACTTACGTTTAGAAGTTACATTATGGGTGGGCAGGATTAGAGTGGAGAAATCTACTGGAGGTGACATAAAACCATGGAGTCTGCTGCCGTGTAAACTGTTTTGCCTTAATTCTTAGTGCGCAAGCATGGTGGGTCGCTGCAAAAATTGCGTTCATGTAATCTCAATCCTCTGTGAGTAGTCTGAAGCCAGTGTGCATATTCTAAGGCCCACCATACGGTTAAATTCCTGCGGAGGGTTGCTGGACACCAGTGTATGGTTTTACACACTTGAAAAATAAATCCCTTCCCATTGCAATAGACAACGCTTTGTGAGTGGGAATTCACCCTGCCTATTGTACACCCGTTAAAAGAACAAGTAAGATCCATTTGAATCCCCCTATGACGCAAATTAACCTGAATAAATTGATTGTTGCACCTAGAGCGAATACGGATCGCATCGTCCCAGGAATTTCGCTTGATTCAAAAGTATAATTCACAGCCGGCAAATAGAGTCATGCTTGTAAAAACAATGCCTTGTAACCTTCCCGGGGTTGGGTAGAGCCCTTTGAATGCAATGAACTCATGCACTAGTTCCTGACAACTTGCCTAGCTTTTACCACCTGAACTAATAAATTAGAACCGCAAAAGCATATTTCAACTCCTACCCGTACGCGTTCGCTGCTCAGAGTTGACGTAGGGTGCATTTGCAGTGGTCTGCTTAGGAGGAATGGAATAGATGACTTCATGAGAAGGAGGAGGCCAAGAGGCCCTGTTCTAGGATATGGGAATACAGGTAGTAGAAGATGGTTCATATAAAGCTTTTTCAATGCGCTTCGAGCGTTCCCTTAAGCATGTCATGTATGCTTACGCCCGTAGGAGTACTATACCCACGGTTCTTGTTTGAGACCATGGTCATCCGGGTACCCATAAGGAGCCGTTCGGGAGCCACAAAGGGCGCTTCACGAATCATCTGGAAAAGGGGTGACGATCCGCCTTCATACTACCTTATACAGACCTGTTTTAGACCGAATTCTGTCATTTTCTGTATTTTCTGTAGCATTTGGGGGGTTGTTTCTGGCATACTGCGCATGTTCTGCAGAAGTCGTCGGGTGTACTTGCGTTGGTCGAGGTTAGATGAGCAAGCTGAACATACATGCCCAGATGACGTGGAAAACGTTGTGTTTGTTGTTACTGCCGCAGTAGGGGCACCGAGGACTAGCGGGGTGCCTGGGCGTTGACCATTTGGAGATTACGTCCGGAGTCTAGGCTGACTCAGCGTTGACCTTATTAGCAAAAATGTCTCCTCTTCATGGCAGGGACTGCAGGGAGCCGCAAAACCAGGCGTCGGCAAGCCGTTGCCGGCTGAGGTTTTCGGTGGTATTTTTGCTGCCAGTCCAGTTCGCATGCGGGTTGTGGGTCAGGTCGTTCCTGTATGGACTCGGGAACCGTGGGAGGGTGGTGTAAACACTCCCGGGCAGCATTTTGCTACGGTTGGTTTTCGTCCGCTCCTTGTGTGGGAGCAGGGGTCCAGACCAGGCGTATCTTAAATCCATCGTGATTGAAGTCTCAGATTTTGTAGAAAAAATGTTGATGGCCGTAGAATTAGGCGAGAAGATCCTATTCAGTTTCGATAGAGTAAAGCGACATGGGAGTCAGTGATGACGAAGAACTTGTTAGTTGTGATAAATGAGGAGGCATTCTATATGGTCTGAATGGCGCCGAGGATTCCGAAAAGCTCGTCTTTATCAGGGAGACCGTATGTATATGTCATGCTCCGAGAGCCGTTAAGCGGGAGGTTATCAGGGCAGGTCCAGGCAAACCGCCGTCATTGCTGCGTCGGTGAAAATGCCGGTTTCATCCGGAGCTTTGCCGTTGGCGAGAGTGCGAACATATTGTTCCCGCACGGCGCGGTTACGGCGAGCAATGGTTCGGAGTCTGAGGTGGCCCAGGACTCCCAGGGTGGAATAGCAGGTGGGAAAGCGTCAGCATTAAAAGTACTGTTTAGTGTGTCCGACTTGAAAGTAGGTTAGCCTTGATATACGTATTGAAGGGGCTTCTGAAAACGAAACGTCGTCTCTTCTACCAGGTTAACAAAGGGAGGAAGCGAGACTGCTTCCGACAGTACGTATGTTTTGGTATGGTGTGGAAGCCCGAAATTGTCCGGATTAGGGATCTGTTGAAGATGTTGAGTTCGTTTAGATGGCGGGCACGGAATTCACGGACGGGGAATCCGCAAGTCAGCCGGGATCCGCCGTATTTTCTAGAGATGCCATATCTTCCGCCATACTTTCCGCCGTGATCTGCCATGATCCGCCTTTTTTCGTCATATTTTCCGTCGTGATCCGCCATATTTTCCAGAGGTGCGGGTTATCAAGTGTGATGTTATTGCAGATCTTGGAGGCCATAATGATTATTTAAATTTTATAAACCTGTAAAGAAACAAATTTAGTTATGTAAAGTGTATGTATCTGTGCGTTCTTCTGTCAATATTGAACTTGGTAAGTGTTGATGTATGCCACAAGATGTTTCTTTTTTTCTGAGTGATTTGTGTTTCATTATTTGTGTACTTTATGCCTGGGAAGATGCGATGTGATACAGATGATATCTCGCGAGTGCTTTTTTTTATAATTTCTTTCATATTTATCAAGGTATGTAACCTTGCGCCTGTGTCCGCTGCTTCAGGCGGCCTCGTCAACAAGCCGCCTGAAGCAGCGGCTTCTTGCGAGTGCCCCCTCCTTTGTCAAAAAAGAAAATAAAGACTTGAATTTTGGGAAAAAAAGAAATATGGAGCGCCGAGTAGCTCTTAAATGACGAATCTATGCAGAGGGACTATTACAATTGTTTATCTGCAGCCCCAGGAACTTAATAACGCCATTTTTAGAGGTAATCACCTTGTTGACCACCTGAAGATCTTTTTAATCCGGGTCTGTCACAGGCTTGCCGTCCTCGCTGAGGAATTCTATCTTATCAGGAGATAATTGCACATTGAATGTAGCGAGTGCGCGCTCAAAGCTGAACACAGAAGCTTGAACATCACTTTGCATACCTTCATTGGAGTCATAGTCGGCGGCTTCTGTCGACATGACGATATCACCTGCATACATGGGGCAGCAGAGCCTGTTTCTAGTGTGCGAACAACGCGACTCATAGCCCTGTTGATTAGTGTAAGCTCAAGAATCGAGCCTCGAGGAACACCTCTGTCAAAATAGTAGGTTCTGGGCATTGCGTCCCGCGGGTTGAGACGAATGGGTCGGTGCTCTAGAAAACGAAGAACCCATTTCTGCGGCGCCTTTTTACTGGGCAAAGCAGCGGCCAATTCTCGGAGTATGCCTTCTTGGCTGACGCTGCCGAAAACCTTGTGAATACCGAAAGCGACGATGTAGACAGGAGTACTCTTGCGAGATTTTCGGTTCTACTCGAAGGAGAAGCCAAAAATAGTCACTCGTTCCCAAATCAGTGCGGAAGCCAGTTAGGGCCTGGTGACACCAACCAGTCTGGTCGAGGTCATGTTGAAGGCGGTTATTAGATGCGAAGCATCTCATAGTCGGGGCTATGTCCCTGCCTTGTCGTTGATGATGATGTTTAGAGTTTAATGGCGCAAGGCCGACTAAGGGCAAAGAGCGCCAAACAAAAGTGATTACATGAAAGTGACATGGAAGTAAAAGAACACTTTAGTAAAAATAAACAAAGCAAAACACAACGTAATGAAGATGACTGGTGTAAAGGGCCAGGTTGTCAACATGCATGATAAGAAATGAGATGTAAAAATTTTACGTCGGTGAGAAACTCGAAAACGCGTTTGACTGGAAACAGGGCTTCGTCTCCTAAGAAGTGTGACGGGTGTGGTGGAATATGTCGTGTGTGTAGTTGAGGGAAGTGTTTGCGGCGTGTAGTGTCGAGTGCCTTACATTGTATGAGGATGTGCATCACGGATAGGGCCTCTCCGCACCTACTGCACAGAGGTCTTCGAGACCCAGTGAGAAGGTGCGAGTGTGTTGCATGAGTATGCCCTATCCGTAATCTGGCCAAGGCGACTTCAGTGTATCTATTGCGTGTGTCGGTGGTGTATTGTCCCAAGTGTGGTTTTATTACGTGTAACTTGTTGTCTGTCTGTTCACTCCAGTGTGTTTGCCATGTTTTGCGAAGTTGTTGTCTGATGTGTGGTTTCACGTCGGTGTAGGGTAATGTGGTTATGTCTACTGTATTCCTGAGTGTAGCAGCAGCAGCCATTCGGTCCGCTGCTTCGTTCCCGGCTATACCACAGTGGCCAGGGACCCAGCAAAGAACTAGTTCAAATTTGTGGACATACACAGACATAATACCCTTGACTATTAGGTTTACAACGTGATTTCTTGAAGACTTTGTTGCCGACAACGCCCGCACGACACTGAGTGAGTCTGTATATATAATGGATCTTGGTATGTGACATTGAAGGATATGATTGACAACAAGAAGTACACCGTAAGCCTCTGCCGTAAATATACTAGTATGACTATTCAGAGTTTTGGTGACACTAAGGCCGGGCCCATGCGCCGCGCAGGACACAGAGGTGGAAGTCTTAGAGGCATCCGTATAAAATTCAGAGCACTCATACTTCTGCTGCAAATACAAGAAATGCTGCAGAATTGCACATGTGGGAGCTCGGTTTTTATCTACATGTGTGAATGATGTGTCGCATGAGACAGGGCGGAGATGCCATGGTGCTATGAGATCTGTTACAGAACTTTGGATGGTATCTAAAAAGGAGACAGCAAGCTCTGACGCTTCCTCTCTAACTCTGTAAGAGAAGGGCGCAGAGAAAGATGGTCGATTTAAAAGGAGTTCAGTCATGGAGGTATCATGAAAAACTGATTTAAAAGGATGGTGAGGCATGGATGAAATTTTAAAAGCATAAAGAAGGTCTGTGTATGCTCGCTGACGTTGCAGGTTCCATTTATTGCACTCTACATACAGGCTTTCGACTGGACTAGTCCGAAAGGCACCACAGGACAAGCGCAGCCCTAGATGAAGCACAGGGTCCAGCATTCTGAGGGATGTTTTAGTGGCTGACCCATAGACAACGCTGCCATAGTCCAATCGTGAGCCTATCAGGCTGGCAAAAACACGCAACAGAAGCTGTTTGTCAGCACCAAAAGAGATGTGCGAGAGAACCTTCAGGATATTCATTGTTTTTAAGCATTTATGTTTTAGTTGTTTTATGTGTGGGATGAATGTGAGCTTTTCGTCAAAGATTATACCTAAAAACTTGTGTTCCTTTTTGACAGGAATCGAGACACCGTGGAGTTGAATGTCTGGATCCGGCCGGATGCCACGCCTCTTGGAAAACAAGACACAAGTGCACTTCCCGGGATTAAATTTAAAACCGTTCCTGTCTGCCCAACCAGCTAGCTTGTTAACACCAAGCTGGACTTGGCGCTCGCAGACAGACAGGTTACAAGACTTAAAGGATAATTGTACGTCGTCTACATAAATTGAGCAGGAAATCGACGGTGGCAATGCCTTCCTCAGGGAATTCATTTTCACAATAAAAAGGGTGCAACTTAAAACTCCACCTTGTGGCACTCCATTTTCCTGCACATGCACCCTAGAGAGTGCAGTTCCAAGTCGCACGCCAAACGTCCTTTCGGACATGTAACTGGAAAGCGTGTTTATCATGTTACCCGACATGCCAAAGGACTTCAAGTCGCTAAGGATGCCGTACCGCCACGCAGTATCGTACGCCTTTTCAAGATCAAAGAAGACTGTCATACAGTACTGCTTGTGGAGGAAAGCATCTTTGATATAAGACTCTAATGCAACGAGTTGATCGTTGGTAGATCGCCCCGCCCTAAAGCCCGCCTGGCAGCTCTCGAGAAGGCCATTGTACTCTAAGAAGTACACAAGTCTCCTGTTTATCATCTTCTCGAAGAGCTTACACAGGCAGCTTGTCAGGGCAATGGGACGATAACTGGCGGGAGAGGAAGGGTCCTTCCCTTCCTTTAGGAAAGCCACTACTATGGCCTCCCTCCAAGAGCGTGGAATGTGCCCCGAAAGCCATATTTTATTGTATAGGTGTAAGAGTGTTTCAAGAGTGTCTGGGTGTAGGTGCTGCATCATGTTGTATGTAATCTTATCTGCGCCTGGAGCTGAAGGTTTGCACGAGCTCAGGGCAGCCCTCAACTCATAGAGAGTGAATTCAGAGTTGTAAGAAGTTTTTGATCTGTCTTTGTCGTGTAAGGGCTTTTTTTCTGCAGATGTTTTGTGTTTCATGAAAGTGTTCGTGTAGTGTGCTGAACTGGACACGTGTTCGAAGTGTTGTGCAAGCGTGTTAGCCTGGTCTTCAAGTGTGTCCCCTGTTGTGCTAACCAGGGGCAGGCTGTGTGTCTTTTGTCCTTTGAGCTTGCGTATACGTGTCCAGACTTTGTGTGTGTCCGTGTATGAATTAATGGATGTCAAGAAGGTGTGCCAACTCTCTCGTTTCGCCTCACGGCGCACACGTTTTCCTAACGCCTTGGCCCGTTTGAACAAAATGAGGTTACCCGACGTGGGGTACCAACGAAGGACACCCCACGCCTTGTTCTGGGCCTCTCGCGCCCGCCTGCAGTCCTCATTCCACCACGGCCTCCGCTGGTTGCGCGGGGCACCAGAGGCGTGGGGAATGGACTTTTCGGCGGCGTCGAGGATGTGCGCCGTGAGGAGTTGAGTGGCTTCTTCAACGTGTAGGTGTCCTATGGATGTGTGGTGTAGTTTGGATGTCTCTGTAAATGTGTTCCAGTTAGCTCGTGCTTCATTGAACCTATTATGGGAAGATGGACTGCTCGGGCCTTTACCTATATACGTTAATGAAGTGGGGAAATGGTCACTGCCATATGGGTCAGGTCCCACACCCCACTCGAGAAGAGGAAAGAGAACTGCGGAGCCAATAGCCAAGTCAAGACATGAGTATGTGTTGTGTGCTATGTTATGATATGTAGGCTGCTTATTGTTGAAAAGGCATGCTCCAGAGGATGTAAGAAACCTCTCTATCAGGCGACCTCGGGCATCCGTTCGAGAAGAGCCCCAAAGAGAATTGTGAGCATTAAGGTCGCCTGTTAGAATATATGGTTCAGGCAGCTGGTCAACCAGCGCTTCGAAGTCAGAGCTCAAAAGTGTAACATCAGGAGGAATGTATATGGAGCATACCGTTATCAACCTATTAAATATTATTAAGCGTATTGCTACAGCCTCAAGGATAGTGTTTAAAGTGACAGGGTGGCATGCTAAAGATTTCCGGGTGATTATGGCCACACCCCCAGAAGAGTGTGTGCAGCCATCCCTGTCTTTCCTGTATATCAGGTAACTATTCAAGAAATTTGTGTGTTTGGAATTCAGATGTGTTTCCTGGACACACATTATACTTGGCTGATTGGCATGCAGAATCTCATAAATGTCGTCAAGATTATTCAGAAGGCCTCTGCAGTTCCATTGAACAATATTTTCTCTTCCCATTATTATGTGTTCAGAGCTACTGGAGTGTGACTATTTATGTAGGGTCTTTCGGGGCTTGCACTCTTGGAAGGGGTTTTCTGACCTTCTCTACTGACCTGGACGTCGCAGCCCGTTCCTTCCGCTGCGATGGAAGCCGGAAGGGCTCGACGTCCATGTCGTCATCTGAAGGCAAGGGGGTGCCCAGCGGACTGGGCCCCCTTGACATGGTACCCTTTCGGGTGTTCTTTGCCTGCGCTGCCAGTGCCGAAGGCGTGGGGAGCACCCCAGATGGCACAGTCAGTGAGGCGTGGGAGGGGGTCGCTGCGATTGCCTCCGCCTCCATCTCGTTTGGGCCCACGCGCGTGCTTCGGGCCGGTGGAGAGGGGGAAACGGTGGGTGCAGCAGCATCCCCACTGGACGTGGATGCCACCACAGCCGCTGCTGACTCAGCGAGCGGTGCGGAGGCGGGTTGGGCTGCCTGAGGCAACCCAGGGGGGGGCGGGGGTGGGACCAAGTCCGACTCGCGGTACTGGGTCCCCGCAGAAACCAGGCGCCGCTCCGCCCCCCGGCGAGCTGCGTCGGCGTACCTCCCCAGAGGGAAAGAGGCGAACCTCTTCCGCGCCTCTGGGAAGGTGATGTTTTCAGTGACCTTGATGTTAATGATTTTCTTTTCTAATTGAAACTTTTCACAGCTGCGGGACCATGCTGCGTGCGGCCCCTGACAGTTTGCACAGGTGAAGGTAGTAGAGTCACAGTTTTCAGTAGGGTGGTCATGTGCGGCGCATTTCGCGCAGGTCGTTTTGCCGCGACAAGAAGTTGTAGCGTGCCCGAATCGCTGGCACTTGTAGCAGCGGCGCGGGTTAGGTATGTACGGACGTACACCACACCTAATGAAGCCAGCATTGATGTGCTCAGGAAGTTTTGATTTGTTGAATGTCAGGATTATATGCTTTGTGGGGATTTCCTTATTGTCCCGTCTGATGGTGATACGCCTCACTGCAGTTACACCCTGATCTTTCAGGCCTTCCAACAGATCAGCTTCGGTCTCATTCAACAAATCGGTCTCCGAGATCACACCCTGAGAGCTGTTGAGGCTACGATGGGGAGTGACTCGGATGGCCAGATCTGCCATGCAGGTTTGCGACAGGAGGTTAGTGGCTTGTTGCTGCGTCTTGACATTGACAAGGACTTCTCCGGTACGGAGTTTCTTAGCATCGAACGATTTTCCGAGGATGCCTTCCAGGAACTTAGTGATCAGGAATACGGACATTGAAGAAACAGGGTTTGTTTTGTCAACTGCCTCGATAACCAAGAATCGAGGATAGTTGTCAGGTTTCGGACTGTGGATTGTTGGAAGGGATGGAAAAGATACTTCGGTGCGGCCCCTTTTCAGGGACCGATCACGTTTGGGGGGGGGGGGTTTAGAGAATGCCATACATCATAGTATAGAAGCAGGGGACGGGGGTTCTTTCTTCTCAAACCTTACCCTGATAGCCTGAGAGGTCCCGGAGCTCCCTGCCTGGTAAACAGACAGGGAGCCCATCCGCCGGAGCTTGACCTGGGCTCCGACGGCCACCGTTCGTGGTTTCTAACCCTCCACCTATAAACACATCGCCACGGTTGGATCCAGCTTATGTTTGGGGGCTCGGGGTCCGCGGTATCGCCAGTACCGTCACCATGAATACTCAAGGTGCCCCGTGCGGGGCCTGCCTTGTCGTTGTCGTTGTTGTTGCGCCGCCCACACCCCCACAGCGCATGCTCGGCTTGCTGAACGCCCGGTCCCTTCTATGGCTCCTGGAGCGACAGTGTTGCCGGTGTCTTCCTAGGCCGGCACGAGACGAGCATGCTTCCCATTTAAGGGCTCCTGGAGCAACAGTGTTGCCGGTGTCTTCCTGGACTGGCACGAGGCGAGCACGCTTCACGCGCCTTCGACGTTTCATCGTCGTCGGCAGCGGCGAGCGCCGGCGCGTCTCGGCGGGCCGTGATTACAAGCAGCCCACAACCTCCGGGGAACGTCCATCGACCTCATCTTCAGCTAATTTAGGGTTCATCCACTACAACAGCCCTTGACTTTACATTTCACAGACCATAATGCGGTCATAATCAAAGCGGAACGCCAACCACAGCTCGACGTCACCTACGTTGAACGTGATGATGGTAATGCTTAAATAAAGACAAACTCATACCACGTACAACGTCTCTCCCTCTCCCTCTTTAATGCCTCTCCACTCTAACCCCCCCCCCTCCAATAAAATAATACCATCTTCCCGTAGGAGAACCCTGCGTAGTATGCCAAACAGCCATGGGGTCAACGCAATTTCCCATTTCGTAGTTCCGGTAAGTGAAAAGTGTGGTAGTTACCATGGAAACCAAACGGTAAATATAATGGTAGCTACGTACCTCAACTTCACGGAAACGACGAACTGAAAACTAATGGGCAATCGAATCGACCCCATGCCTACTTCGCATACTACTCAGGGTTCCCCTACGGGAAGATGGTGTAATTTTTTGGTAATTCGCTCTTTTAACTTGTATAGGAAAGGAGTCAATGAAATAGGCATCAGGTTTTCGGGTTTAGGAGGGTCTTTGCCCGACTTGAGTGTTGGATGAATAATAGACGTTTTGAGGTGGTCAGGAACTTCTCTAGTGCCCCAGGATTGATCTACGAGAGCCAAAAGTGCCTTGTGCCCATTAAATGGTAGGTTGCGGATATTCTGCCATTTAAATTGGTCATGGCCGGGCTCTAATTTCTGCTTTCCATGTGACATAGCAACTTGGAGCTCTCTAAGTGAATGGGGAGTCGAGGTCTTCAAGGGGTGTAGTTATCTCGATAACGGGTAGAGGACGAAGAGTAGTTTTTTTTTTTTTTGGTAGTTGCATGAACAAAAAGGTCGTTAAAAGTTTTTCAACTAATGGTAGCCAGAGTGGAAGCAAATTTACTCTACAATGTCTTGCCTTTGGTCGACCCCTTAGTCTTCGAAAAAGGCCCCTCTGGCGCCACAGACCTTTCCCCTCTACGAATATTATGCCTATTTTCAGACTGAAGAATTTTCTGGCTTTCATTTATCATCTTGTACTGGCATTTAAGTTTCATGAGATCATTGCGGCGTTTTCTGTGCGCTCGATACTTATTTGTGAGGCGTTCAGAAGTACGCAGGAGCTTCTGTAGCTCCATATAGCACCAGGAGCTTCTATAACCCATAAAGAACTTTCCACTTCGGTCTTAAAATGCGCAATCAGTATACTCGCTAGAGATGTGCAAATACCAATTTACATGCACGAATATAATTAATTTTTTTGCACAAGCAACCGCATCTAAAGGAACACTAAATAGGCGTTTAATGAATGCTGATTTATTATTAGAGTATGACTGGGAAAATGATGTCCAGAATACACATTTGCAACATAGTAGAGTCCCTTGTTTGAGTCCCATAGTAGAGTCCCTTGTTAGGGTCAGTTCGGTGCATGAGAAAGTTAACGGCGGCGTATTCGCGCGACATGTCCGTGCCGTGGGGCGATAGAAAGGCAGAGGTCATATTCGGCTTGAAGCTCTCGGCGATGGTTGCTGTTGCGCATGAGATCAAGCTCTCGCCTCGCTTTGGGCGGCAGCGGCAATATTTGAAGTTCCCGAGGCTGGGAACTTGACGCCTTGTTTTTGCACGCGGGGAGCGCAACGCTGGCCAGCCAGGTGCTCATTGTCAGACAGCAGAGCAGTCTCGTACGGCACCTCCGGCTGGCTCGGCTGCCGAAGGTGCCGAGCCAGCCGAAGACTCGAAAAACCTTAATTACCCCCCCCCCCCCCCTCCGCACCTCTCTTTTTCGTGGCCGTATCTCCACGAGACGGCTGCAATAAATAAAGTTGTATTTGGCAAACATTCAAAAGAAAAATAGGTGGAGACAGTGAACAAACCGCTTAGGTCTGATTCGCAGGATGGCGTGGTGGGCTAGTTGGTGTAGCATCAGAAAGGGGTTAACAGCGCACGAAGACGGTGGCACACAAGGAAGAGATGACAGGACAAGCGCTTGTCCTGTCATCTCTTCCTTGTGTGTCGCCGTCTTTGTGCGCTGTTAACCCCTTTCTGATCCCCAGCCACCCTCACTACCACTCGATTCAGTTGTGCCGCTTGGTCCGCTGCTCTCAGTACTCCCAACAGGTCGTCTTCTGTTCCGTTGAAGTAATTTGTAATTATAAACTTTAAAATGGCTTCGCCCCCGCGTCATCCCTGGCCCGCTTCCACGCGTCTCAAATCCACTTTCCGGTGGTTGCTTAGATAAGGGGGTGCTGAAATTTGCATGCAAACATTTTTCGAAGTTTTTTATCCCGAGAGTAGGGGATTGTGCTTAGAATCAGGGGGAGCTTAGATTCGCGAAAATACGGTAGTTCTTTTTTAATGCGAAGCATTTTTTGCCTAGTACCCGCCTCCCTCCACCCTCAAGCCAGGACGGTGTAGCGCCCTACGTTTCCACAATCATGCGGATTTCACAGACGTTCCACCTCTAAGTGTCATAATAGCGTAAATGGAGATAGCTCTTCGAATAGAATTTTCAAGAATCGAGAAATGAGAATATATAAAAATAGCGAGAATGGCGAACCGTGTATCGCCCTCCATTCCCACAATATATCAGATATCATAAGCTGCGTTTACATGAATGCGACAAGTGGTGCATCGCATCGCATCTCCACAATTTTCCAACGCATCGCATTCATGTAAACGGGGCTACTGCGCTGGGAAAGCGCGTCGTATTAATGCGCCAGACAGGGGTGGATTGAGACGCGTAAGTCGACTTTCGAAGTGCATGTAAACGCGAGCGCATCGTATTAGGAATTATGTCGACAAGAAAAGTAAGACCTGCAAACGCAGCTTTGCATTTAAAAGCGTGTAAATTGAGTGTAAGACGCAAAAAAATGCGAGTCGTGAAAAAAGAACAAGAACCAGCCGTGCCGGAAGCTTTTGAAGCGCCAGAAACGCTTCTTTACCTTCGATGTGCGACACCGTATGGCGTCACCATTGCACCAGGGGTAATGCGGTACATGTAAACGGTAGCGCATCGCATTACTCGTGATGCGCTAGGAAATGTGAAGCGCTGCTATCGCATTCTGTCGCATTCATGTAAACGCGGCTATAGAGGTTGCACCTTTATTCATTATATTAACGTAAATGGAGATCATTGGCCGGACAGAATTCAGCAAAACCAAGAAATTTCGCTTCTGTTACTCTGGTGAACCTATCCTGTCCACAGGTCGTAGTGGTGTATCAGACAAGGCTGATGTATGCCGGGCATGCAACAACTTCTAATGTTTTGCATCGACCACGAGACGCGAGACTCCAGCAATGATACCATTTAAGCGCACTTCTACTAAAAAAGCTCACAAAAAAAGCAATGAAGCACTCAGAAAACGCCCGAACGTCATATTCGAAGCACGGCTGCTTAGTGAAAGGTAGTCGCTGTCGTCGCAGCGGGAAAATTGAATTACGCGTCGTTAGGTGGGGTGGTATGTACGCCATATATAACGCGGTACTTTCCAGAAAGGTTCATTAAAATCAGAAACACGCTTTAGGAATATCGAAGGTTTAGTCGAAAAATAGTTAAACTGATCGAATCTATAGTTTATTTGCAAAATAATGTAACCTTTTTCTGCTTTGCGGGTAAACAAGACATTCAAAGCATTAATAGAATGCCTTACAGGTCAGTATAAAAACGCTGGTAAAGCTCAACTTGTGGAGGTTTATAGGAATCTCCTCTCAGGTCAACTCCTCCATTTTTTTAACACCGTAGACTGCTAAATTCAACTTCAGCCGCTTACCTATGCTAATCTGCTGTTGAAATTCTAAGTTTCCAAACAGATGTCATACGTGTTCCCGTCTATTTGGAGATAGCGCTAGGCAGTTCTGCGGATGCTGAATCTGTTCGCGAGCGCATCTGCTCATCGAAGTTGCGCACCCATTCGCGCTTCAGTGGCCCTTAAACGACGGGGTTTCGGTGCGTTTCTGGCAAGGTAGGCTACGGGCTGGCGCGCTTTAGTTGCGGCGCACGTGCGCCCATCACCACCGTGGCCACGTGATGGTCCGCTGAAGCGCATCGCGCGCGCTGGGCCAAGCGGCGCCGTCGATTCGGGGCGTCGGGCCGTGACCGATGAAGGCGTGAGAGATTGCAGCGGCCATCGCGCGATCCCTGAAATGTTTCCCGTGGGCCCGGAACGTAAATTGGGCGGCAAGTTTCTCTCCATTCACAAATCTCTTCAGATGTATGTCGGTACATGCAACTTTGTACATTCGCGTACGAGCTACGCACCCGACTTCCACCGATTTTTTAGCTGCGCCACTTTTGTTAAGGTTTTCTTTACCTTAGAAGTTGTTTCGGAGTATACGCATTTGTAAAACGCATAGCATTTTTTGCTGAAACCGCTGAGATTTTACGTGATTTGATCTTTGGACAGTCCTTCGGTAGGCCCGGCGTCTAACTAGATGAAATGTGCTGGGCAAAGTGCCCAGTCACCATGTAGCACATGAAGTGATTTACGAAGCGAACGGTCTCTTATGTTGAGGGGCTATACACATCCAATGACCTAACGACCCAACGACTCCTTACAGTAAGGAAGTGCACTTCAAGCGCTATCATATATTTGACAAAAGAACGAAATCAAAGTCATTATGAATCTGTGAACCATGACCAATACCGAAGTAAATTTTGACATCTCGGACCGTCCCCGCAGTCCCTGTTCGCAGGAAGGCGGAATACCATCTCGTCGTTGCGCGAAAAATGCGTCGATGCTATATTGTCCGTTGTCCCGCGCAGTGTACAATGTAAAAAAAAATGGCCGCGTATTTGCTGCTTTCGTTGCAAATGTCGACGCAAGACGATAGTCGACTGGCGCCCCTAGCAAGTAAATGCATCCCTACTCTTTGCCGCTCGCCTCTCATGCTGTTCCTCCCCCGTCTCCTTCCTTACGTGACAACACGCTAGAGGTTCGCTCAAGTCAATTTAAATTTACGGCGTTCCACTGCTCAGAAGTGGGGTGCCTCGACGCCAGCGCTGCCGTACAGGGGAAACGCGCGTGAGTCGAGGCGCCCGACTACAACGTTTATAGAACCACGTTGCCCTACTCCACGAGCGTTCCAAGCGGAACGCGGAACGTATCTAGTGGAACCTTTCGCTGCTGTTGCGGTTTCATTTCATTGAATTCCGACAGGTAGCGCGGACAACATCACGCGACGGCTTTCTGCGGTTGATGTAGTATTTTATTTGCTATTTCAAAATACAAGCATCTGTAAATTTTTAACAAAGGAACACTGCAACTATCACTCATGAATTGATTTTCTGCCTTATGTTTGCGTATTATCTTGTTCTTGTTGAACAATATTGACGAGTATGAACGTTAACACGGGACTTAAACGTTTAGATTTGGCTGTGAGTGTATAAGACTATTGCGCAGCTGTAGTTTCACTTTAGCCGGCTGACTGAATCGAGTGACAGACATACAGACAGACCAAAATTTTCCCGTTCAAGTAGCCCAAGAAAGACTATAGTCTTTAAAAACAGGAATGGGAAAAGAGAAGCCCGAGAAGAGGAATTCGGCGAGAATGCCATGCCACGGGAAAGATTGATTGATTGATTATGGGGTTTAACGCGGCGACGCTACAAATTCGATGAGGCGCGCCGTAGTGGGTAACTCCGGATTAATTTTGGCCACCTGGGGATCTTTAACGTGCGCCGAAATCTCGAATTCACGGGCGTTTTCGCTTTTCGCCTCCATCAGAAAAGCGGCGACGTGGAGCAGATGCGAGCGTTGTTTGCTCAAGGGTTCGTTTCGGAGCCTTGTGCCGTTTAATATATAGCACATGCACAAAACTGGGTAATAAACGTGCGATGTTGCAGCTTCTCCGCTTGCCCCGACAAATGTTCACAACGAGCACGAGAACTTACAAATGTTACTGCTATAAATGAATTTTTAAATGTTACTGCTAGTCCCAGCTTGCAAAAGGCGTTTCCTTCCGTAGTCAAGACCACATTCTCTGGCCGTGCTCACACGCAGCACTGGCGCTCCCGCGGCGCATAAATATAGGCCTATTGCTAGTCCTGTCATTAACAGTCACTTTGTCTTGGGTGAGGCAGCATAGAAATGAATCAACGCACCCAGGTTTTGCGCTATGCTTGAGACGATTTGTGCTTGGCGTACTTTGGAAGCCGTCTGGGGTTCCACTTAAAGGGGCCCTAAATAGGCTGCCAAATGTTACAATTTTGCGTGCGCAGTCACTGGAGTACTATCCAAGGAACGTCATCCCGCAAAAATTGTTTAAGTGCGTTTAGTATTAGCCGAGTTATCGCTCATTAAAAGGGGCCACCCATAAGGCCTGGGGCTCTCCTCCTCTAGTAGCTCCTCCGAAGCACTGTGGAAGCCGCGACGTCATCGACCCGGCGCAAGACCACCGAGAGAAACAGGGCAATCCATCACCCTCCTTGATGTACGTGCAGTCATTGGCTGCGCCAAGCCCTGCGCGCGCTTTTTTTTTAGCACTCGACGCGCATGCTCCGCCCACCAGATTCCGGTTGCACGGTGAGCGCTGTCGCTGTGGTTCGCGTTCGCGGCGCCGCACTGGGCAGTGTCTTGTGCGTCATAGATGCGCGTCAGAGCCGGAAAGAACTGCGTCAGAGCGCGCAAGTGTGGCGGCAAGGTATGGTTGGTGAGCCAGGGGAGGAAGTGAAATCTTTTTTTCGTGTTTGTGCGGCTCCTGCTTTACGCAGAGGTGTAATATTTGGTACACGTTGTCGTGAAGGGGTACTCTAGCGATTGCGCGATTGAAATGGCGACATTCGGAAGCCTATTTAGGGCCCCTTTAATGTTTGTTTTTCCTCTTTTCTGTTTATAAATCCGTCTAAACGATTTGGCGCCGCTTAAAACAACACACAGCGGTTCTTGGAATTGCATCACTAGGCTATCGTGACGTTACTGCGTTGCAGCATTTTGGGTTCCGCGGAAACGCTTACATCCAGGCCCTAACTAATTCCGGTCTCATAACTACCATCGCCCAGAGGGCGGGGCCCTTTAACTTTGGAAGAATTCATGTTGAGAACAAGAGATGGGTTTGTCGCTTCGAACTGTTATACACGCAGGTAAATCGCATTTTTAAAGTGTTTGGCGGTCGCTGACTGTGCAACTTCTATAAGCATGAAATTCTAAAACGTGAGGAAGCCAACAAAACACAGCCAGAAACAGACCAAGCTAAAAAAATGTGAAAGCGAACATCTTTCTTCTATCTGAAATCTTTCTTTCTGAGGACGCTGATTGATTTTGGCGGTGCGACTTTTACTTTTAGTCGGCTGTGCGTGTTGTATGCAGGCGTTTAGTGGATGCACGTGTTTCCGTAAAATCTCAGCTTTGAAGAAATCTCGAGTGGTCTGGTGGAAGATTCAAAGTTTAAAAAAAGAAACGCGGGGTCACCGAGAGGAGGTTTATTAAAAAAATAAAGAAGTTTCAGCTTCCATTCGGAAACCTCTTTCACTGCCAGTGATGAAGGCTTCCCGAAACGTATTTCTTTTGGTTGCTGCGGGCTGCGGTCCGGTTCAACTTCGATTCAGGAGAAGAAACATGCTTTGGTTTCTTCTGCATTGTACTAAAATTCAGCCAGAAGTACGACGTAGCAGCAACAACAAAAATAACCTCGGGGCACGTAACTCTTCTTACGTGTTTAGAAGGGAAATCTTACTGAACCTTATCAAGAATTTCATTATTACTACATCGTGTTTGGGTTTGTCCCTTCGCTTTCGTTTGTTAGTCTTTTGGCATGAATAACTTTTGCAGGCAGACAGGTGGCAGTTCACGTCACAGTTTCCCCCAAACCACAGCTCTGCGTGGCTGGCGCGCAGTGGTTTCCCACACGGGCCGTTACGTTCACGTGTCATTCAGAACACACTATGATAACTCTTGTTCACCGCTGGTGGGCCAACACCCGGATCCAATTTCTATGCCAACTGAAAGGTGCTTTATACTCTTTACAGACGCGGCCATTGTCTGTACCGACCAACTGCAACAACGCCGTATTTTTGCTCAATGCGGCACTTGAAGCTTTCGCCTTAAAGCTTTGGGCAGTGATCCAACAAAGTGGTCACCGATTGCATAACTGCGCGTGCGTGCACGCACGCACAGACAGACAGACAGACAGACAGACAGACAGACAGACAGACACACAAATTCGGGTACAACACGGCCAAGACAGCGTCATCTTCTTTAGTATTTCAAACCAGCACAAGCAGGCAGCTGCTTGCCTACTAAGCGCGAGGAAAAAGCATAAAAAGACAGAACACGAGCAAAAAAAAAAAAAAAATGAAGAGCCTCCAGAAAGATGGCGAAACGACGCAGAGGAAGGGCTCGTTCTCGTTGGCGGCGTGGCCCCTCTCGGAAGAACAGTCGGAGTTCGATATCTATTCGCCTGATGAGCGCTTGCCGTGCCTCGCAGACATCGGCCTCGTGGGGCATTTGTCTGCGAACCGGCTTTTTCGGCCCAGAATATGAGCGAAGCCATTCCGAAGCCAGCCTCGGAGGCTTGCGAGCGCCTGCACACACAGATGGCACGGTCGCTCACGAAATGGAAGCCAACCGAGTGGGCTGTTTACGTATAGCTGCATGCAATATCGCATCGCCACCAGCTCCCTCGCGTCGCCGGGGATGATGCGCGGTCGGGCGGTGACGCACGTGTGCGCGTTGTTCTCACTCGGGGCGGTTGCTTCCTGCCCATGTGGGAAGGCGAGCACATGTTTGCTGGCGTTTACGTGGGGCACCACCCCAACAAGGGGTTTGTTGTCGCTTTTTCTTCTTACGTGGCGTCTCTGCAAACTGAACACGACGCCTCGAAGAGCGAGCTGTGTGATGCGGTTGCGCTGATCTTCTACTCATTTTGGGCACGAAAGAATTTAAAAACCCGAAAGTGTAACACACCTCTCTTCCATGACAATCATAGTTCCCGAAAAAGCGTCGGATTCAGCAGAGGCTTATTTGACGGAAGCATTTATGGAAGCATTTACGGACATTGAAGCATTTACGAACAAAGAAGTGGACGATGCGCACGTAGGGCGTACGCAAGGAATACACTTGGGAGGTGCTTTGAGGACATATAAAAAGAATAAACGAGCACGATAACACCTCGTCACCAGACCGGGAAGTCACCTAGTAGAAGTGCTGCAGACACGGTGACGCCATCTCACCATAGTAATTTATAGCATGTTATGACGGGGCACTTAGGAATCTTGTTAGGACAGGTTAAGGAGTAGCGTAAATACAGATATATGAGTCATTTGACATTTCCGGTTGCAATTGTCGCGTTCAGTGAGACGAAAAAAGGCCTACAAAGAATGCTTTAGGAAGATTACTCTGAAAACCTTGTAGTAGGTATAACGATAGATATGAACACGTGGAAAGCCGATGTTAACTAAACATGCAGGAACCGGTCTGGGCGGTGAATACTCGAAGTGCCGTTGAGCAAGCTGTGAGTGTAAATTGAAACCGCGATGAGAAAACCATTGGTAAAGTTACTGCGGGCTAAACAATATTCGACAAGAGAGGTACACAACCAATGCGTACTTCTGGTAAAGCCTTGTTGCTCAAAAACCTTGGGGACTTCGACGGGCGAGCGGCCACCAAAGCTCATTGCGTGCAATGCTCTGAACTGTGTGATCTACAAGCGCATTCTAGCGCTGTAATATACGATAAGGATCGGCGCGCGCTTCTACAGTAATTACACAGTCTGGGAAATAGGCTCTGATTCACGATCTAACCCCTGAATATATAAAAATCTCTGGCCATCTCCACCTACGTGAAACCTTGGGAGGGGCGAAGCATATCATGTATAAGTGTTGTCTTGGCACCTTGCCGTTTTTGCCCACGGAGATTAAACGATTGGAGGGTAGAGGTATACAGGTTTGCTGCAAGTCTCGTGTCTTTGAAGCATGAAGCGTTCTAGCACGAGGCGTTGGAAAACGACTGCCCCGGTGGGTTCTTTTAGTACGCGTTACGTTCCAGCGCGAGGCGTTGGAAAATGAGCTCTCCGGTGTTTCAGTACCGTGACAACATGACACTGCTATGACAGGAGACGCCGACAGCCTAAGCCGCTAAGGTGCTTCGCCCCTGAAATAAATTACAAATAAATTACCCCGCGGTTTCGGTGACAGTTAGGGACCACGCCGTGTACCGTTTTCTTGACTAGCGCAGGTAAGTTTAAATCGCAGTGGTGCTACTAAGAATACAGCGCCGCCACCGCAAGGGATGCCTGGAAATATATGTCCTGTAGAACAAATTATAATGCGGATGTCCTAAAATATATCGCAGTATGTAATGCTGCCTATGACAAAATTATAACCCTTGAAAGTCGCGTTCACTATACCGCTAAAGTATGCTGAACTGAAATTTGAAAGCAATCGTACTTTAGTGCCACGACTAAGACGCTGTTCCGGCAGTTTCGGCAGCATTTCGCGGAGACGGCGTAGCTTTTGCCAGCACTTTTTGGCACTACAGAGGCGAACTGTACGTACCGTATTTTTGAGCGCTTAGCCTACACCAACCATTGACACATCTTAAGAGTAAAGTTAGAGCGTCTACAATGCGAGAATGTTGCCCCTAGATGCATCTCCACCACCGTAAGGTCCGTGCCTTGATGCATGTGTGCTCATCGGTCTTCACCCGCCGTTAAGAGCAAATAGAAAGGGACTTTCACTGTTCAGTCTTTAACCTGCCATATCTTATCTTATCTTATCTTATCTGATGTGATCGCTAGGTGCAGCTTGCTTAGTTCATGCAATGTTTTGTTACCAAAACAAAGATAATAAGAGACATTCTTGATTGATTGATTGTAGGGTTTAACGCGCCGACGCAACGCAGGCGATGAGGCGCGCCGTAGTGGAGGGCTCCGGATTACTTTTGACCACCTGGGGATCTTTAACGTGCGCCGAAATCTCGTACACACGGGCGTTTTTGCTTTTCGCCTCCATCAGAAAAGCGGCCGCCGCGGCCGGGAATCGAATCCGCGACCTCGTGCTCAGCAGCTCAACGCCTTAGCCACTGAGCCACCGCGGCGGGTAAGAGACATTCTTGTGCACCTTATTGAACCAGTTTTCCGTTTGTTTTTCTTTGTATCAGCAGCTGAAAGGTCGGTCCTAGACCTTTGAGCATGCTCACGCAAAACTATTCTCTGCGAGACATTGGACTCCTTGCAATGCACACAAAAGCATTAACAAAGTGCCTGTGTTTTTGTACGCCTGCGAATGTCTTTCCGTTTTTTTGTCACCGCAGTTATCGTCCCGACGCAGGGCATTTCCTCTCGTCACGCATTTACGAACCGGTCATAACGGCGCTCGCAGCCACCGTCTAGCCGCTCAGGGCCAGCCTTTTGTTCAAATACAAACGCAACAGCAGAAGCCCGAACGCACACTTGTATCGGTCATTCAGGGGGAGGGGCGAAGAGATTCAATTTCGCCAGATTCCATTTTCCCACCGCTCCGACCCCTGGACGAGCGTTTGTCTATCGTAGTTGCGGCTTTGCACAGAAGGCCCGAACCGTTGTGAAACAAAGGCCTTCCACGTTCAAGGCAGGCTTGAGCGAGCCGCCGTACGTAGCTGAAATTCCCCCTCGGCGCTACTACATAGGCTTTCTCAACACGAAGGCAAAATAAAGTGTGTCTGCGGTTGTGGCATTGACATAAAGCACGCTATTGAGTTCCTTATGAATGGTTATGTCGCTGGAGTGCAGTTTTAGTCTGAGATAAATGCATCAGCGGTGTTCGGGCTATAAAAGCTCCCTAAGCGTCAAATACCTTGCGGGCGCATGCGAGAGATAAACTTAGAACATCGACCGTTTATGTGGCAGAACGATTAGGATGTGTTGGAGGCGGCCTTCAAAATAAATGAAGACCGTTCAGAAGTTTGCGGTTGAATCTGTGAATAGATGTAACCGTATAATCGTGTAATTGAATAGATGGAACCCTGCAAACTACACGGAATGCATTGATTATATTGATTGTAGGGTTTAACGCCCCGACGCATCACAAATGATGAGGCGCGCTGTAGTGGAGGGCTCCGGATTAATTTTGACCACCTGGGGATCTTTAACGCGTACCGAAATCTCGAACACACGGGCGTTTTTGCATTTCGCCTCCATCAGAAAAGCGGGGGCCACGGCCGGGAATCGAACCCGCGTCCTCTTGCTCAGCAGCACAAAGCCATAGCCACTGAGCTACCACGGCGGATTACACAGAATGCGTGATGTGTCAAAGTGCTGTAATGTTAATTAATGCATGTTGTAACCCGATGTTCATTTTTTTCCGGTTTCTTGGCTGCAAAAATATTATGCCGCCCGAATTCATGGTTACCTCAATTTGTTCTATTTAGTTATTCTAGACCGAATTATACATTACCTCAACCCTCAAATTCAGAATTTTTTGTTTTTTTATAAGAATTCAGAATTCTTGCGTTTTCTCGGCTCCGATATCATTTTTAGACGCAAGGCAAGAAAACAGAAAACATGATATGATACAGCTGAAAATAAAATGAAGCAAGGTAGCAGCAGAAGTTTGTCCCCCGTTGTATGTATGTATGTATATATATATATATATATATATATATATATATATATATATATATATATATATATATATATATATATATATATATATATATATATATCGAGAGGAATCCTTGCCAACCCGTTCAGCGTAGCTTCTGCTAATACTGCGATCTCTTTCGCTCGTCTTTATTTGAGGTGGGTCCCCTGAAAGCGTTTGCGTTGGCTCACCTCGAATGGCGTTGGAAAACAGTAGGGGCCGGGGGCGACTCCCGACAAGTGAGCCGCAAAGAGGGTGGTTAGGACGCGCACGAAACTGCTTTTTTTTTTCTCTCTCGCTTCGTCGCAGGTTGGTTTTCGGTTTCGTGTTACTGTTGACTTTCGCTAAAGGGTAGTCTGACTAAGCGTCGTTGCACGTGGCTTTCCCTAAAGGGTGGAATTGACCAACTTTTTTATAGTCGTTTTTGTTTCGCCATGAAATGCTACACCAGTGCAGATGGGTTCTGCTGTCTGTGCTGGCAGGGAGTATCTGTTGGATAATGGCGGTTATGAAGATCGCTTAGCGCGCAGGGGTAGCAGTTTCATTTAAGCGAAGCTTTCCTATGTCTCATTGATGGCGTCCGTGCGCACCGCAAAACGCGCTGCAGGAAAGCAAACTTTCTCTGACGATGATGATGATCGTAGGTGAGGCCAGGAAAAACAAGCGCCCCGTGGTCGGAATCCCCCTGAGTCCCTCGCGCTATGAAGCCCACGTCTACCCGATTGCGCAATTCCGGAACAGTCGAAGCACTTTGCATTTGGGGAGGGGCGCTTGGGCGTGCAAATGTGAGCAGAAAAATTACGCATCTCTCTGTCTAACGACGATCACCCGTGATACGTATGTGGTACGGGTTGGGCTTTTATTTTATATTATAGCCCTTTAGCTTTATGTCTAACGACGACGACAATTGAACGCCCAGCTTTCTTTCTGCAAAATGAAATGACGAAGGGTAAGAGATAAAGCCGCTGCGGTCGGTCAAAAGTCCAAACTACGTGCGAATCAAAGTCAAAGCTCAACGAGTCAAAGTCCAGACCGCCTGCGAATCGAAGTCCAAACTCAGACAACAACCAAGGAATCCCTCAGAACGCTTAGCGTTCAACAATCGTCAACGTTAGATGGAGATGTGAATAATTAATTGAGATATAAAACTTTTTTATGATAAGAATACAATGAAGAAAAAGATATCAAATATAAAAATATAGAAATATGAAAAACTAGTAAACATATAAAGCTACAAAACATAATAAAGGTACAAATGTTTTGCTGTATTGGGTGCATTGCCCTTTAGGCACGCCAGCGCTGAAGTTTGCTGCGAATAAACCTTAGTTGATTATTGCATGGAAATTTATTACCAACAAAAGAGCGCTTAAAAAGGTGAAACCTTAAGAGTAACAGGGAGTTGCCATAAAATACCTCATTCAGTTTACAACCGCGTAATGCCTGAACTATACGGTAACGCCCCTTCAAAAATCAGTCCATTACTGGAAGCTCGTCAACTAAGGACCCATGGCCCCCATCACAAGTAGCTTGTTTTTGCAAGTACAATGATAGCCTCCGTAAGCTAATGGCTCCCCTTAACCGAAAGAAAACAACACAGCAAATCAGCTTCACGTGCTCTACGCTGCTCCTAACCACACTTTCGTAAGGGCTACGTCGTTGGCCAATATACTTTTTATCATTTTTTATTTCGTTGAGTTTTAACATGCGTCTCGATTAAAACGGAAAGGGACTTACCCTCCACAAGCAAAACGATAAATTTCCGATCCCAAAGGGCGATACCATTTCGCCAGAACTAGTCAGAGCATGTGTGGAGGGGGTATTTAGAGAGCTTGACCGCAAAAACATAAGATTAAGGATAAACAGCGAGTACTTGAACCATTCGAGATTTGCCGAGGACATAGTCTTGCTGAGGGAGAGTGCAGAACACATGCAATAAAATGGTTGAGAAACTTCAATCGAGAAGCACTGCCGTCGGGCTAAAAATAAATATGAATAATTCTAAAGTAATCAGGAATAAGCATGCCAAAAACATCTCCATCAGCATAGGAAACAAAACGCTAGAATAAGTAAGAGAATATAACTACCTCGGACAGGTGGTTAGTGCTAACCCCAACCACGAGAGAAATCAGGTGCGGAATAGGGATGACTTGGGGAGCACTCGGCAAGCACTCCCAAATAATGGAAAGTGAGCTACCTCTGTCACTCAAAAGAAAAATCGACAACCCGTGCATACTACCGGTGCTGAAATACGGAGCTGAAACTTGGCACCTTACTAAGCAGCTAGAAAGCAAACTGAGGTTGGCTTATCAGGCCATGGAACGAATAATCTTACCAATAACACTAAGGGCCAGGAAACAAGCTACCTGGATTAGAGAACAAACTACAGCAGAAGATACCATAGTTCAAATAAATAAAAAATTACCCCACCTTCCCGCCACGGGAACCCTGTGGAGATGCGACGCATCTTGGGGGTTCACTTGGTGTTTCGGTTGGGTTGATCCTCTAATTGCGTGAAACGTGTGAGGAACGCGTATGATGTCTTCTTTATTTAACACGCGGCCTAACGTTAACGATGACGGCCTTGTGGTCGCTGAAGTGTACACGTTGACGAAGTTCAGCATCGGCTGCTCGCTTCAACCATTTGCGTTCGGTATCATGTTTACGAAGTTCGGAATCGGCTGCTCGCTTCAATCGTATGCGTTCAGCATCACGTTCACGCCGCTTCGCAGCCTTGTCTTCAGTGGTGCTAGCATTCCTGTTATCACAGTGATCGGTGCTTGTTACGGTTGCGCGGGCGATAGTAGAATTGTTAGGCTCCATTCAACGCATCGATGGAAATCGGAACGCCGGTGCTGGAACGACCGCGGCTATGACGCAACACAATCCAATACAGTCCACTTTAATCCAATCCAATCCAAATCCAATCCAATCCAATCCAATCCAATAAAATCCAAGCCAAGCCAAGCCAATCGAATCCAATCCAATGCCCCTCGCGAGAGTGTTCGCTACCGGAGATGAGAGGGGGTGAGCGGCGGAGAGCGCAGCTCGCGCGGCGAGGAGAATGGGGAGGGGTGTGGACGGACAACAACGCCGTATGGAGGGACAAGGCGAGCGAATGAGATGTAGTCGCATCTAAAAGAAATGAACTTGTGCTCGCCCTGTAGTGCGACGACCCGGCAAGCGGCGCACAATTAAGGCAACAGAGTGGATGCCGAGAGATGGGTTTAGATGAAGGGGAAGCCCATTTACGTGAAGGAGGGATCAAATGAAGAAACTCGTTGGTGAACTGTGGACTCGAGCAGCGCAGGACATGAGCGGATGGTGGGGAATGGGAGATGCTTTCGTACAGTAATTATAGTGAACTAGAATACCGTAATGGACCTGAGCAGGCTGATTATGATTATGATGATGATGATTACGACCAAATAATCTAATTCGTTGGTAGTATTTTCGTGGCTGTTGAAGGATTATTCTGTTTCCCTACAACTCACCAGAAGTGTGTGCCATTGATATTAGCGCTTGTAGTCGAACGCGCCAGTACGCAGGCCTAACTTTAGGGCTTCAAGGTTAGCGTGATGGGCAATTCCATAGCGACAATTGTGATTTAAAAAAGAAATCACAGGGTAGAAGATATATCCCATCGTCATATCTTTTGGTGGTTGCTTTATGAATAGTTACTTACTAGGACAACATAAAGTATGGGCGAGGAAGTAGCGGGCAAATCGTCTCTACTTCATTTGTTTTCGTAATATCTCGCGGAATCGTTTAAAGTTTGCTTTGCAATTGCACACTGTCATTGGAAAACAGCAGCATTTTTAATTTTTGTTAGTATTTCGAGTTGACTGTCATTTTAAACTACATTTTTTTTCTCACCTAACTGATAATTGAACTCATCGAACCGGTTCGCGAACCATTTAAGCTTCCGAACGGGTTCGCGAACAGGTTGGGTACGTGATTTTATCGAACTGGAACTGAACCTGAACGAAATTAATTCGCCTGAACCCGAACCGTAACGAAGCCGGCCTTTTTTTATTTTTTGTTTCGACACACTGATTTATTCACAATGTTTCCGTCGTTTCACATGTAGTACTCGGTGTGTTTAGCGAGCAAACCTCGGCTTAGTGCTTTTTATAGTGCCACTATTGCTCCACAGGCAAGCTCGACTTCGAACGGCGCAGTCTGACTTTTTTTTTCTCCCTGTTCGACGCCCCGTAACGACGTCGTCTGGGCGGCTATCAACGTTTACCGCTGCGTGCACGGTCAAGACAAATCGACCGAATGCGAGAAAGTCCATTAGACATCGCTTTGTTCAAATCGTATAAACTCCACCGGCGAAGTCGTAAGGTTTGAATACCGAGGTTGCGTGTGTGCATTCGCCCCGTGTGTAGCCGAGGGCTTCCCGGCCGGTGCGTGCACGATCGTCTCTGACCACGGCCACGCGACGCGCCCGACCTCTGCAAACTGTAAAGGGTCAAAGAGGGCGATGTACGCGGTCACGGAAGGTGAGTGGGAGGAAACGTTTGGGGCCTGCTTTTTGCGTGCGTGTGGGGAGAGGCAGAAAGACTGCGAGCGGTGTGCCGAGACGGCTTTAATGAAAGCAAAGCGGCGCTGAACAGGTGATTCGAGTGCCCTTGAATTTGCATGCCGTTTGAAGAAAATAATATTGCGCGAACAAAAAACTACAGTAAAGAGGAAACATGGCTTAGAAGATAAAAAATAAAACAAGGCCTCGTGCCCGTTTTTGGCCCCGTAGCTCGAACGAGGGCTCTCTTTGGCGGCTGTGTACGTCCTGTTTTTGTTTGTGCTCGGCAAACACGTATATATTCTGTGTCGGCGTTAACGAAAGTGTATATTGCACATGCCTTCAACCTGTTTAGTGGTTACTATGGGCGCGAAGTTTCCCGGAGTGAAATTAAACACGTTGTTGTCAGGGTAATTAGAAAACGACCTAATAATAGGAGGACTCAACGTCCTTGCAATCTTGTGTGAATCGCAGGAAGTGTTGAACAGTATCACGACGTTACCTTGCATGCGATGACAAGGAAAACATGCGTAATGATTGAGCGAATTTCAAGGCTGACCAATAATTGATTGACCCCAACCTAAGCACTGTTTACGTGGTTGGAAAAGGTCGAAAGGGGATGACCGTAAGGCGCGACAAGGGGCGTTCCGATCGTTAGACTGGCCGCGCGCGTTTTGAAAACACACACACACACACACACACACACACATGCACACACACACACACGCGCACACACACGCACACACACACACACACACACACACACACACACACACGCACGCACACACACATATATAGAGAGAGAGAGAAAGAGAGAGAGGAGGGGATGCATGTGGTGATGACGATAATTAAAATGGCGGAGATGATGATGTTCACGCATATGGGCAGTACTTTACAAGGTCTGCTCTATGCTGGAATGCCATTAGAGCTTTTGCCGCATGTGAAGCAAGGTTTCGGACGCGACCAGGGACCAATGCGCCATCCAGTTCTATACCCACAGAAAGCGGCGTTCCAAAGACGGTGCGAGGGGACCCATTGTCCAAAGAATTGTGCACGTTAAAACGTCAGGTGCTGCGCGTCCTCGCGTGCATGGCAATGGGAACAGAGTGGCGATGTGGACGGATTTACTTTGAAGCGCAAGTGCATCGTGTTGGCGACATTCGGTCGCGGGCGATTTACGATTGCTTCGTCGCTCTTGCAGAGTCGAGATGATACCTTGGAGTGGCAGGGAGGGTAGATATGATAAAGGGGCGCAAGCATCTCTGCTCGTGAGGGCTATTGCCATCCCTGATGCATCTAGGTCCTGTGTCGTCGGTGCGGCAATTTGATGTCACCGGTAGTATTATTAGCTAATTCTACTTTAGAACAATGAAATTGATTTCAACGTTTCGATTCGCAGCCGGGCTTCCGAAAAGCTCTAATTGGAAACGTTAAAATAACATCGCCACTAGAGCACACCCCCGACGCAGGCGGAAGCGCGAACTGAGGCACCGACAGTCTGCGGCGTACAATTTTTGTAAGCACACCCAAAGTGTTCGCAGCCTGTGAAATACAATGCACATCCCATGATACATTATTTCGTGTATTTTGTCACAATGTATAATACAAGCTTACCACTTCCACTCTGTTCGCCCAGTGCGGAAAGCATGCTTTGCAATTCGTCCCCCGAGTTACTTAGCAAGGCAACGTCATCAGCGAATCTGAGGTTACTGAGGTATTCTTCATTAACCCTTACTCCCACCTGTTCCCAATCCAACGTTCTGAATACTTCTTGTAAGCATGCAGTGAATAAGAATAACATTGGAGAGATTGTGTCTCCTTGTCTGACACCCTTCCTTATAGGTATTTTACTGCTCTCCCTATGTAGGATGATGGTAGCTGTAGACCCATTATAGATATCCTCTAGTATTCTTACATAATGCTCATCTACCCCTGGTTCCGTAATGCCTGAATGACTGCTAGGGTTTCGACCGAGTCAAATGCTTTCTCATAATCTATGAAGGCTATATATAGGGGTTGAGTATCTCAGTGCATTTCTCTATCACCTTATTGATCCTGTGAATATGGTCCATTGTTGAATAACCTTTACGGAACACTGCTTGTTCTTTAGGTTGGCTGAAATCTAAGGTTGCAGAGATTCGGTTAGCGATTACCTTGGTAAATACCTTGTAGACGACTGACAGTAAGCTGATTGGCCTGTAATTTTTCATATATATTTCAGCGAATATATATACTTAGGCCAAGTTGTGACCCCAGATCCCAACCATGAGGCAGAGATAATTAGAAGGATCAGAATGGGGTGGGGTGCATATGGCAGACATTCTCAGATAATGAATAGCAGCCTACCATTCTCGTTGAAGAAGAAAGTGTATGACAGCTGCATCTTACCGGTACTCACCTACGGGGCAGAAACTTGGAGGCTCACTAAGAGGGTTCAACTGAAATTGAGAACGACTCAGCGGGCAATGGAGCGGAAAATGGTAGGTGTAGCATTAAGGGACAAGAAGAGAGCGGAGTGGGTCAGGGAGCAAACTGGTCTTAAAGACATATTAGTAGAAATTAAGAAGAAGAAATGGACGTGGGCACGGCATGTAATGCGAAGACAAGATAACCGCTGGTCATTAAGGGTAACAGAGTGGATCCCTAGAGAAGGCAAGCGCTGTAGGGGGCGGCAGAAAGTTAGATGGGCAGATGAGATCAAGAAGTTTGCGGGGATAAATTGGTCACAGTTGGCACAAGACCGAGGTAATTGGACAATAATGGGAGAGGCCTTTGCCCTGCAGTGGGCGTAGATAGGCTGGTGATGATGATGATGATGATAATACAAGCTCAGCTCCAGAGAAAAACTTTTATGAGGTCCCCTCCACCCCAACTTTGTTTCTTTGGACGTACCCTTCGTGGTGGTGTAATGGCCAACGCCGAAGAGCAGACCAGTCTTGCTGCTCTGGGAACCATTTAGCGCTAACTTTGTTGTTGCAGATTTAGTGCAACAGAAAGCATTTCTACCCCGCCTCTCTAAATAATGTGGATCTAAAATTAAGCCTTAGCAACAATAGCACAGTTGCTAGACTAGGTGCCAGCGGAACTGCGTGCAGCGCAGTGGAATAGAGCGGCTCTGGTACGCACGGGCTTGAAGTTAGGCCTAGTGTTGCGCTTTTAGATGTAACTTCGTCAAATGGTGCCATGCAGGCCGTTAGACGTAATTTTAAGGCTGCTAAACGTCAAGCAAAACATAAGCTAAACGGGGAAAGATGCCAAGGCTGTTAGTCGTGGTAACAGAGAGAACAAAAAGACGCAGAGGGAAAGGACTAAGTAATAAACAGACATTCGGTAATGGGAAACTAATTTTTTCGCATGCTTGAAGTCTCAAGGAGTACTTAGATCTCTTCATATTTGCATCCGGCCGTATGTATATTACTTCTCAAATGTTTGTGTAAGGCCAGGTGCTGGGTTAGTTGGTTGAACATCGTTGGTTGGATCGCACTGGTTCATAAGACGGACTAAAAAGTTCATACACTGCGCGGTCTATGCGCCAAGTGTATTTGTCTTTCTTAGTCCGTTTTATGTTATAACCAGCGGAATCCAATCAACGATTCTCAAATTTTTTTACTGTGAACGTCATGTTTTAGCTCGGCGTGTTTTATAATTGAGAACTTCCCCAAAAAATTATAACCCCTTCTCTCCGGAAACAGCGGTGCACGCGAAGCATGACTTCACTGAAAACTAAAACGCCTAAGAACGAAACACAATGGTCGAAAACCAAAGCGAAAACACTCCTGTAAAAATCAAAAGACCAGGGCCCAAATGAAAACACGAAATTGTCGATCGACCAAAACAAAATCGGTTCACTTCGCCGGGCTTCCGAATGCAAATGATCGTTGAACGTTGACGTGTATCATTCTTCAGCGACTATCGGGAGCGTTTACGTTATTCAATAGTTGCCCGCTATTCCGCGGAGCGAACCACTCGTGGCCTACCCATGCCGCGCTAGGAGGTGAACTACCTGACGAGAGCGAGCGAACGTACCTGCGATGTGGTGTGGTGCGACCGACGACGCTGACTGGCTTCCACTGCGGCGTTTTATAGCGTGACATTCGTGCTCGTGCACCAGTGCCAGCTGCGAACGGCGAGCGAGAGCTGCTCCCGAGAAGGGGAACACCCGGCAGGGTTCCAATCTATAATTCAATATATCAGCTCCAACACGGGCACACTCAACACTTTATTCTTGGCCACTCCCCCGAGTGTGTACGTGCCAAAGACTTCAAGGGCATCATCATCATCATCACAACCGTCGTCGCCGTCATTAGAGCACGTCGATAAAGTTGGCTTTGCCGCAAGGCGTTGGGCGTACGCCACCACCGACGGCGCAAGTCAGCCAATACAAGCTTCGCTTGAAAACGGGGTTGTTACGTTTATCGAAACTGCAGCGCCTCATGGTCGTCGCCTGCGCATGAGGCGCTGAGCATTCTCGTCTAATGAATAATTGCAGCAGTTAATCTAGGGGCTGCTAAGCAGCGCGGGTGAAAGAGGGCGTGCCAGTACTGCCTGTGGAATCTTTATCAATGCGCATAGAGATGAAGTAAGGGGGTACCCAATGAAGTTGCTGACAGCGACAAAGTCAGCGAAGAGGGGAAGAGCGGTGAGTTACAAAAAGCCGTTCCGTAAGGCGGCAGCTTCGGTTGCCAAGCTTAGCCAAACGACCTCCAGCGTCGCCCATGGCCCCTCGCTGAGCTTAGCTGCTAATGAAAGTAAGAAAATGCGAGTAGAAAAAATCTCCGCTGCCGGACGGCAGAGCTGCTCTGAAGGCCGATGGCGGCGAACAACCGAGAGCCTTCGGCCGCGAGGAGCCAGCAGCGCTGCTGCGGCGCCGAGCCAGGCCATGAGAACCTATCGACCTCCAACAGTTGGAGGCAAAAGCGGCCCCGAGACCGCGACCTCCCCGGCTCGCAGCACGAAGCCGGGAGAGCGAGCGGCCAGCTATAATGTGATTATGCGCTGCCGACGACGACGACGGCGGCGGCGGCGAGCTCTCCCTCTCGCCTTCTTTGTCGACCCCTGGACTTGGCGGTTTCACCCTTTCGCAAACGCCCTCATCATCGTCGTTGCCGCCGAGCGAATAACCGTCGCGGGGTCATTCCGGGAGCGCGGAGGAAATAAGGGGGTGGGGGGGAGGCAAGGATTGTAGGAAGTGCTTTCAGGCTGCGGGAGTACATACCCTTCATTTTGCGCTCCCTGCACCTGATTGCTTTGTCCGGGCCAGGGTGGTTTTCTAACCTCGCCGGGCAACATGAGCGGCTCTTTTAGCTTTCACATTCTCTCGAGCATGTGCTGTTCTGGTTTTGAAGCTAGGAAATCTAGACTGCAGCTCTTGAATTTCAGTGAGTGCGTTCTTTTCCCCTGCTCTTTTTTATGGCGCGTAAGCAAAAGGGGGCAATTTATTTTTATCTCCAGCGGTTGGTGTGTTTTATTTTGTTCACAGCAGATATTTTTTTTTAGAGTTAGTAGATTGAACACTCTGTTGCTCGCTATGTTCTTGTATCAGATGGCAAATGTTGATCCCGCAGTTTTTAGCTCGGAGATTAACGCCTGCGTCGTTTCGCCTTGTGCGAAGTCGCGTGATTTTTTTTTCTTGTAAGTTTATTACTACCGTCTGCTTATGGCGCCATTTTCCCTTCTTTGTGATTTTCTACGCTTTTTTACATACCGGAGAACAGGAACGTTCATATTATTTCGCATTTGTGAGCTCATAAAAACTAGGGTACCTCTCTTTTAAATTGACGTTTTTTTTGCTTTTCTTTTGTATCATTCCTTCCTTTCTTTTTTCCCTTTATCCTCCCCCCTGCGTTCATTTAGGTCCGTTCTTTCTTGGGCGTATTTTATTAGGTTCATTCTCATCGCTCCTTACAGTATTACGTGTTATTCTTAGCTTAATTTCGCCTTTGTTTTAATTTAACAGCCGTAAAGTGAGCGCGAGCACTCACACCAAAACCATGCTGCAGAATTTCTATTAGTCCTAATTGGTCTACACACCTGTTGAATTCTTTGTTACAAAGAATTCTTCGTTGTTGAACTCTTAGAAATTGCCCCTAGGCACGTCCACGCTTCTTGCCGTCCCTAAACGTGCGATACGGTTGACTTCCAAGGTGCAGTCATTGCTCAACCCACGTGTAAGGCATGACCTCGGATATTGCTCCCCGATTGCTCCAACCACAGCTGTTGTCAACCCCCTGCCCACTTCGGGCCTTTTATTTTTTTTTCCTAACTTCGAGAAGAACCGCAAGCTCGAGAAATCCTAAATCCTACGTCACTTGGAATATTGCACGCTTAAATACCCGCCTACCACATAAACGGACGCCGCCATAACACGACCCTCCATGCACACCTTTCACAAGGCGAAGCCATTCCTACTTGCATAACAAATTTCGTACATGTTATCCCCCCCCACCTATCCTGCAAAGTGCAAATTGTGCCCCAAACAAGGCGTCTAAACATGGGACAGGAGTGCCAACAATCTCCAACTGCACGTGTGACCAGTTCCGAGCTCTCGGCCACTGCGGGAGAGGGCACGAATGGCCAGCAGAATTCAAGACATCCCGGATACCGAGGCCTCCTACCGTGCGGGGCACTTCGGACAATAACTATAGGATCAGTAAGACGTATTCAATAAACCGATTCAACACCTCCTGAAAAGAAATAAAAAAATCTTGAAACTTTCCAGAGAGGTGTTCAAGTAGCGCGAACCATTCAGGCGTGCGAAGGTCCTCGTTGTAAATTATAGTTAGTTTCGTTTGCTAAAATGAGCGTGTATGTGATATGACAGGCACACGTTTATTGCTGCGACCCTCAAATTCCACCGGACGGCCTTGGAGCGATCGATTGGGAGACCCCAGGTATGTGGGAAGCAGCCAAGCGGGCTAATTGCCTTGCTCACATGAACGCCACTGAATACAGTGATAAATACAGTGCAGGGAATTTTCTCTTATCAGGGAATTTGCGGCTGTTATTTTGGTCATAACGAAAAAAGACAATAATTAATAGATGCAGGCAATTTCAGGAGTCCTGCAGTAAAAAGCAAAAATCATGTCAGTAAACCTGACTTCCACCCTTTCTTACTATGTTTTCTTCTAAAACAATTCGTAGTTAACACTTCTTCGGATTAATGTTCAAATATCCGCCCTCGTTTTTCCGCCGGCCACAAGCATCCAAGATCGCTTCCAATCCAGTTCCTAAAATAGGAGGGCGCTGAGATGAAATAAAGATGTCATGATAAGAAAGAATTAGTAAAGCGTGAAGCGGCTGCTGCTGAAGAGCAGAAGCATGTTCGCCTCTATTTCTGCGCAAGATACAAAAAAGTATTTTGAGTGCGCCTTAGACCGCGTGCTGCCTACAAGAGATGGCTCCAGCAGTCCCTGCGCTGAGTTAAAATTACCGTAATTACCCAAACATCGTCTCGTTCTCACACGGGTAGTTTCTACTTGGAGCTTTATCATGCAAAGTAAGCATGCTGTTTGGTACAAAACGTGTAATTCATAGTCAAGTGCTACTGAGCGGCAGATGTAGTGAGATGTAGTTCCCGCTGAAAGTCTGATTATCTGAACGGCGTGCGTTTCCGGAAGGCTTCGTAAAGTAGACCTAAGGGGCGCTGGATAACGAACAAAGCAGGACAGGAACCCCCGTAATGATCTACCAGCTGAAAGAGAAAATGCAGGTAAATTTCCAGGGAATTTTTGTGAAACGTGCCGGGAAAAAATGCTAGAAATGGGGAATTTCTGAACCTAAAAATAGGAAACTTTCTCCCCGGTACGGAAGATTACTAGCCGAATACACCAAGTGCAAGCTACCGCGGCGGCGGAGCAGTCGATCACGTGACCCCATTGGCCACGTCAGCGGCAGCGCTCCTCACTTGGTGGCGCTGATCTGTTCTGGCTTCTGTTCTGGACACACAGTGGAAAAAAAGAACCAGATGGCTCAGGACAAAGTGTATTAAACTTGGAAATGCAGGGGAAACGACCAAGGCAATAAAAAATGAAGTGAAAGAAACAGAGACAACAACCTGGAAAAAGAGGATGGGTGCGAAGAAGTTCTTCGATATCTACAGTATCGGGAAGCAGGAGATCACAAGAGAAAAATTATTGGATAATACAAAAGAGAGTGCATTGCTTTTTGAAGCGCGGGCGGGTTGCTTGCGGACAAAAACGCTTATCCGCGAGCCGGTAAAGGAAGAACTCTGCGCAGGCTGCGGAAATGAGCCAGAAACCATGCGACATATTGTAACGGAGTGCAAAAGTATCCGTCCAATCTTCAGTGATGTAGCCATCCAGCTTCCGGAAGCCCTTGGCATTAAGGTTAGCGGAAAAGTGAATTGGTCAGCAGTAGAGGTTAGTAAAAGAAGGTTAGAATGTTGGTGGGAAAAGAGCAGAGAACAATCTGGGAAGACATGCGAACAAAGAACTCAGACTAGCACAAAAATTTCGTAAAAGTATTTTCTTTTTAATTTGGTATCATCTTTTATTTATTTTGTTTGTATTTTTTGGCGAGGTGATTGTACAGGGGCGTTGCGACAAAGGCCGCTGTGCAACGCCGCCCCGTTACAAAGGGGAAGCCACTAAGCATTGTCATCATCATCATCATTGTCTATTTAGAGCTTCCCTTTCCTGAGTGGCTTTCCTAAGCATACTTTCGGTTTCTTTTTCCGCACTGCTAGAATCAGTTACGGGGCTCGTTGTTTTGCCTCCTGTTCTTCGGCTTTCGTGTGGAACAGTGATGACATGTACGAAACGCGCCAGCAGTGCAAGTAGTTGGGAAATGTCTTGCCTACATGTACTTCGGGTTCATTCTGTTTCTTCAGGCAGAATCGCCTTTTGCAGCAGTGTATTGCTATATCCCCACCCCCTCTCCTAAAAGAGCTGAAAACGCCATCAAAAAAGCCAATCAAATTGCAGGTTGGTGGTCATCAACAGAGGTCCGAAATATAAAACAAATCAGGCAAGCATCTTGCGTGAAGTCCATTTTTCCGCGAGAGCAGAGCGTCTTTTGTTGTACTTTCTGCTTTTTTGGCACCGTAAATGCAAATGCCGCGATTTGTAGCCTTAAATGAAAGGGTCTATACGTGCACTTGCCATTGTGCGTGTCGAGCATGTTCCAACAAAGCTGATACATAATTTTTCAGTAATAATTAATCATTCGAAATTACACACCGTGCACGTATTTTACGAATGAAAAGTATCAGTAATTGTGGCACCAAATTTTTTTTTCTGCTGTACGCAACGAAGCCACACTTGGGTCATGGGACTGCTGTCAGCTACAAAGGCTGCAAGCATTACATAAGGCATAGGGTAAGGACCACGTAAGGGTAAGGGTCAAGTCCACGGGCTTGAAATAACACTAGTCGAAGCGAACAGCTGGATCAAACCAGCTTTTCTAATTGTGCTTCTTACGCTATTTCAAAGCGGTATAAAGCGACATAATCCTTCTGTAATTCCTCTCCTAATCGCGCTTTCCTGAGATTACAAAGAACCAGAGTGAAATGCGTAACTAATAATTTTTCTAGCTTGGGCCCTCCTCCCCTTGAGCGCCGGCGGGCGAGACGAACAAGTAGGCCCGTGAGCGTTGCCGTGCGCGAGAGTGCACTTTTGAATTTCGCGCCAGACCGTGTGATACTTCTCTCTTCCAAGCATTTTTTGTCACTACCGTGGGTCCAAAAGTACGCGAAAAAATATCATGCCGCGTACTAACCCGGCTTTTTGTCGCGGTGTGTGGTTCTAATGGGAACAGCCGAACGTGCATGGCCTCACGTCAAGATTACCAGAAGGCTTATAGGCTGGTTTTCATAAAGTAAACACTTTTTTGTTATCACAATTCTTTTTCTGTTGGAAAAAATAACTCTACATATTTTTAACGAGTGTTCCGGTGTTTTAGTACCGTGAATACATAAGACGACGATTACGACGACGACAGGAGACGCCAACAGCCCCAGAGAAGTTCCGCCCCTAAAACCTGCGGGCACAGATCAGTTGGTCCCCGAAACTGGCTTCACGGCGTAAGCACCGCTATTGCGACTGAACCTTCTGGCAGTCCGATAATTAGGGCAGGCTTGCCGGCATTTCCCACCTGCTTGCAGTGCTTTGAGACTGAACTGCACGAGGCCAGACGCAATGAAGGGGAAAACTAGAACCACAACTGCAACGGGTTGCTCAGGACTCAAGTAAACGAGAAGTTGAGCTTTTGAAGGGAAGATGCGCGGGGTATTGCTCGGAAGGATGGACACAGAGAAAAACGTACTCTGTCACGTGACGGCGGTGCACTGACAACTGATTTTATTCTGGACGAGGCGAAAACATATATACTAGGTACAACATGAAACAACACATTCCGGTGAGAGGGAAAAGGGGAGTTACAAGAATTAAATGGGAAAATAGCAAACGCCAAAGCCGGTCCAGGTGCTGTAGCTAAGGGAGGTTGTTCTAAAATGAATCTCACGCTGGGTAAACGCGATAGAAGATGCGCTCACACTTTCCCTTACGTTCTGGCATCCTGGAAAACTCTTCAAATATCTCGCGGGTCATTTTATCTTCCGAACGAAACTGAATGGTGTTTTTCACGCTGACAGCTTGCACACTGTGAGGCAAGATTTCCTAATGGTAGGCATATCAATGTACGCGGAGTCTTTCGTTGGTACACAGGCATGATTTTCAGATGTAACAACGACCTCAAGAGAAATGTATCTTGTACATGACTCCCTGAGCGCAATTCACAAATTAGCGCACGGCGCCCATGGCAGGAGAAGTGCAGTTTGCTGGGCGAGTTGGCACATTTTGGAGATTAAGAAATCCAGTGAAAAAGATGCGCAAACACGAAGGACACAAGAGATAAAACACACGCTGGACTTGCAACCAACATTTACTTGATAAAACGATACAACCTCTAAACAATCCATGCCGAGGCATGTGCCAACAAAGTACACATGTTTTGGTAAAAAAAACCTACTGATCTACGTAACATTTCCCCCCTTTACCTTCAGCTCAGCCTTGTAGGAAGACTATCTCTTTATCGGTGAGGGAGGTAGAAGGAACATTGGTGCAATTCCCTTTCTGCTGTTGGCCAATGTTGGATGCTTCAAGTATTCCTCTTTGTTTCTGTCCTGCCTTCGCCCCCGGTTTTTCCTGCCCTTGCACGTAGTCTTAGATTCGCCGCTTCCTTTTCTTGTCTTCGTAGCCTTGCAAAGCTCACTGAGTTTTAGAGGTGTGGTAAAAACCACAGGTACAGTCATGGGCAAATTAAATACGAACCTCGGAACGCACGGCCAAAGATACCGTGGCCGTCGCCTGACAGCCCCCGTGTAAAACACACGGACATGCGCAGTTGTGATATCGAGTGCGAGGGTATGTGTCCCACTGCGATATGTCGCCCTCTCCTCGCTCGCGTGCTTGTCTTGTCGCCATGCCGCAAGAGCCTTTTCTTTGTTATTATGTCATTATGTATTCCCTCGACCTTTTTAATCAATTGATTGATTGATTGATTGATTGATTGATTGATTGATTGATTGATTGATTGATTGATTGATTGATTGATTGTGGGGTTTAACGCGCCGACGCAACGCAGGCGATGAGGCGCGCCGTAGTGGAGGGCTCCGGATTAATTTTGACCACCTGGGGATCTTTATCGTGCGCCGAAATCTCGTACACACGGGCGTTTTTGCTTTTCGCCTTCATCAGAAAAGCGGCCGCCGCGGCCGGGAATCGAGCCCGCGACCTCGTGCTCAGCTGCGCAACGCCTTAGCCACTGAGCCACCGCGGCGGGTCTTTTTAATCAGTGCTAAACGCCATGAACATACTGCAAAACAGCCAGTCACCTGCTTTATTTCGCTCCTTCTTGTCCGATAATCGTAAAAACAATTGTGTTTAGGACTTTTTCTCGAACGGAGACTAACACGGGGTTACGGAACCCGCTTTTCTTTAGGCGGTAAACTTGGACGGTCAGGTTTGCTTGGATTCAGTTTGGGCAGGATTTCATGACTGCGCGCGAAAGACATGAAAATACAGTTTCGCACTTCATTAACTTGGAATGGGTGAAGTTGAAAGGGGGTTAGCACTTCTCCCACCTGATACGATAACGCAAGCAAGCGTGTTGAGATGTAGAAATTGCAAACAATCGACCACAGGAAGTGCAAATGTAAACTGAAGACCATCGTGGTTTAGATTGAGTAAACTGAAGCGGCGAGGACAAAATTCAATGGGCAGAAAATGTGCAGTAGCTGGTAAAGCATCGATTGAAAATTCAGCCTTCAACGCGCGTCAATGTCGCGAGTCTGGCCCCCAGTTCGATGTGGGCGTCCGAAACAAAATGACTACCGATCGACATCAACCAAATGAAAACAAAAATCATCAAAAAGTGAATAGGAGTGTGTGGTACTCAAGAAATCCCTAAATGCACCACTAGCTCATCGCTGTAAGTTACCCACTGTTGAAAACCAGGAAGCAAGTGAGGGTAAGAAGACGCCGCTTTATTGACGACGTTCGAGGGGCTAGCATTATTCGCTTAATGAAGAGGATGACTCGAGCCTGGCTGCTCGTGCGGTGTCTGTTGTTGTTTCGGTGTCGTCGTGTTCTAACCAACCAGATCACATTTTGTAACAGGCTCCGGGCCGGCGCCATAATATGGATCTGGTTGGCTTCAGATGGCTAGTATCGTGAACATGAGAACGTCTTGGGGATTGATTGTTGTGCCCAAGATCGAGAAGAACTGGAGACTTCCTCGGTATTGTGTGCGCAGGTCGCAAGGCGTGAAGGTATCTGTTCTGCCGCCCTAATTTTCATGGTCTCTCCAGAAGGTGCTGTCCGTACTTCGGACGTTCACAAAGTGTCTCTGCTGATGAAGCTTCAGGCGCTGAAATCGAGAATAAATAATCGGCGGTTTCTCTCGTGTTGGCTTCCGTTTCAGTTTCGGCGAGGACTTTCAAGACCAGTGGACTTTCTTCGGATGATTCTTCTTCTGTAGCTTCTGGTTGGTCCGCCTCCAAAGAGGCCTTTTCCTGATAAAACACTGGTCCTTGAGTTGATACGTACGAGCTTGACACTGCTTCTGATCCTATAACTGGTGAGGTAAGTTTCGCGTCTCCAGGCGCTGTCCGCCCAAAAACCTTCTTCGGGGGCGTCTCTGATATAGCCGTCGATGTGGACACAGTCGGCAGTTTTTCTAATGTCGGTCCTTTCCATTTGGGATCGCACAAGGACGTGATGTGGAATCCTTTGCAATTCCGACATGAGAGTCTTCTTGCCTTCTTGCAATTCTTGGCACGGTGGAAGGGCCTGGCGCAGCGAAAGCAGCAACCTTGTTTTCGCAATTTCGCTTTCTTTTCGTCTAATGTGACTTGAGCGCGGCAGTCCTCTGTGTCGTTCGATTCACAGAGAAGACATCCATGGCGGGATATCGTTACCATTAGTGCGGAAGAAGAACTTTGAATGTTTTCCTTGACTTGGTTCCGGTGTGGCTTTGTTCTTGTAGGCATGTCTGATGCAGTCATTACGGAAGTGATCTCCCGACTTCGCACTTCCAGGTTCAAAAGTTCAAGTAACGTCAATACTTCACCAGCCTGCTCTCTTCCCTGTACTTGTGGCGATGTTTACGTTAACTGGTTGAACCTGAGCACGAGCTCATAGGGCAACTTCTGCAATAGCGCAGTCTTCAACATAATGCCGTACGACTCAATGGGTACTCCGAGGTTCTTAAGTGATCTAATATGAGTGTACACGTTCATGGAGCGTCTGAAGGTCGTTCAAGTCTTCGCAGGATGTCACTTTCGGGAGGTTTAGCAGTTTGCTCATGTGTCGTTAATTATCAGGGTTTTGTCTCCAAAACGTTGCTGCAGCAGTTCGATGGCTAAGGAGTAGCTGTCGTTAGTTGTAGGTAATCCGCTGATTACGCCCTGTGCTTTCCCCTTCAGATAACTGCGCAGGTACTTGAATTTGTCAACGTCTGTTAGGCACGGGTTCCTATGTATCGTTGACTCGTATTGGTCCCAAAATGCAGGCCACCGTATGAATACTCCGTCAAAAGGTTGGATCTCAAGTTTGGGTAATTTAACTTGAACTCGTTCTTGAGGTGACGTTGCGGCCTGTACCACACCTCTAGTCGTTAAAGCGCGTGCGGCCGGAAGATGTCTTTCAGCGCGGAAGGTCATACGTGCGATGGAATCCTGGTAATCTTCTACAGCTCTCAGTTCATCATGTAGTTCTTCATCGGGGACGAGGTGCTCTATTTTTTTGTCTATTTCGGTTAAGGTAGCCTCCTTCCGCTTAAGCATATTAAGCTGTTCAGCCAGCTCACCGATCGGTAGTGGGGTCACCTCCATCATGGCCTTCATCTGGCTGATGATCTTTGGAGTCGAGGCGCGGACCACACCGCGTTTCCTTTTCAGACGGTCCATGATGGGGCTCGGTAGGTAGAGATGCCGTTCTGGTGGGAGGTGATGCGATGCGTCGTTCTTGGCCGGTGCGTCCTCTTCAGTGGGCCTGCTTCATCGGTAGGGGTCTTCAACGGTGTAATCCTTCCACTCTGGTCACGGCACCAAATTGTTGAAAACCAGGAAGCAAGCGAGGGTAAGAGGACGCCGCTTTATTGACGACGTTCGAGCGGCTAGCGTTATTCGCTTGATGAAGAGGATGACTCGAGCCTGGCTGCTCGTGCGGTGGCTGTTGTTGTTGTTTCGGTGTCGTCGTCTTTTAACCAACCAGATCACATTTTGTAACAGCCACGTTTTCTACCTCCAAACCCAAATTTATGACATACGCCAAGAAAACGCCTTTTTATCGAGGACAATGAAGGAACCATTCAAGAAGAGGTGCAAATACTCTATAATTATAATAAACCTGCTGCAAGTGACCCAAATAATCTGGCTGCTAAAAAAAGGTGCGTTATCTGTCTTGAAAAGTGACCCTATGACGTATTTAAAACACGTATGGACTTATAGCTAACATGTCGAATGATGGCTACAGTGTCCATGACGCTGGCTCAAGAACTGCATGCATGACTGCCGTAGGAATAACACATTGCTTGCCACACACGCGAACTAGTTCTGGGAAATCAAGAAGGAGACGCCGATATAAGACAACGACATGGGATATAAAATACCGATATTGGAAGCCTGCTGAATATACTACAGAGGCGAGAAAGAACGCACTCCCGTGGGGAAAGGTTTAGGAAGAGTGGAAGGACGCATTGTGATTACTACAGGTACCCGAAAATGCAGCGGCAACGGAGAATAGACTGAGCAACGTTGGCACCGACTGATAGAAAAACTAAAACGTGAGTGAGTGGCAAAAGTGTGGAGGGCCTTCAAAATATGACATGGCTGCACATGAGAAGAATGAGGTGGGAACCACGGAGGGGTAGACTAGTTGAAGTACTCTGGGAGCCTAATAAAATGCACACTATGTTTGAGAACAACCACGGGAACCTGGGTTGAAGTGGGCCGGCGCCTTTGGCGACTCCCATATTGAGTTATTGGTATGTGTACTCTTTATAGTTGCCTATTCGTTTTTATCGGGGTGTTTTCTTCCAGTGAGTGGAAACGTCGTAAAACTTTCGCCTTATTAACGGGGAGTGACCTTTAGGTGCCTCATGTCTGACTGCTAAAAATATCGATCACGAGCCATGATGGTATTCAACACATGGGGGTGGGGGGGAAGGGAAAGCTTCAGAAACATTACAGCGTGCCGCATCGTTTGCGTGGCGATGCAGTAATGGACACCGACGTTGGTCCATGTCGTAACGGGTGCAAGATTAAGGGGCGCCAGGGGGAACGAAACACGCGTACAAGAGGGCGACAGACTGCTCGCGGAGAAAACGTCAATCGTCAACTCGGATTACGGCACGCACACGCCCAGAGCGACGCACACGTGCCCGCACCACCGATCTGTCGCGTGCCGTACTTGAGCACGTGTCCCGACGCGTGTCGCCCTGGCCGCCACCCCGATCCCATGGGTACACTAGACCCGACGGCGGCGGTAAGTGGTTTGTCCCCGCCCGCGGCTTCATCCAACCCCGAGCAGGGACTCAGTATCGTTGTCACCGCGTCGTAATAAGGCTGTTAAATATACGAAAAAAAGGGAGCTTTTGCGACTGGGGAGGATGACATGTCGAGAAGACTATGGCCCTGGCTTAGGTCGCACGTGCGAATAGACTTTGTATTGCTCTCCCTCTTGCTCCGTCGAGACTGTGCGAAGGCCCACGCCGCTGTAAGCCGACAAGAGCAAGGTCGTCAGGTTTAGTGAGCCGAACGAAGAGGAGCTAGATATATTCTGTTCTGATCGGGGTGTAGTTGTCTGTAGCGCTAGGATGCAGCTGTGCAATAAGTCACTTTTGTTTTATTTTATAAAAGAAATCCCGGGCCTCCCCAGGTTTCACGTTGGTGAAACCTGGAAAGGGGCTAAGTATGCAATGTATAAGTGTATTATTGGCGCCGTGGCGTTTTTGTCCACGGAGATGAAACCATTGGCAGGGAGAGGTTTAAAGCTTAGCTGTAAACGTATCGTGTTTTTGAAGCACGAAGCATGAAGCGTCCCAGCGCGAGGCGTATATGAGTGTCCCAGTGTTTTAGTACCGTGACTACATGAGACGACGGTTACGACGACGACGACATGAGACGCCGACAGCCGGAGTCTCTAAGGGGCTTGGCACCTAAAACTGCTGCACGCTGCACATGCACCGGCGTGGCATCAGAAATGCATAACAAGGTCGTACTCAAGCGGAAGGTCGTTTTTTTAGAAATAAATAACATTCGCATGTTCTAGCGCACATTTTTGGCGTCCACATGGCGTACGACGTGCGGCTGTCCGTAGCTTTCACCGCACTACATGCCACTTGGAAACGACCGGTCAGGCGTTTCCCAATCGGACACAGAGGAAAGAACGATTTTGCTTGTCTTTCGGTTTCCTTAACTTCCACGCCCCCCCTCCACCCCTCACCTCACATTTTTCGGGCCTTCTTGGAGAAAGTAGAGTGAGAGGATAGTTAGCACTCTGAAATGACTATATATACACCGTAATAATATCCCCCCCCTCTTTGAGTGAGAAGCGCCGCATAACTGTGTTAGAACCATCAGCAGGGAACAGTGGACATGTTTGCTTGAAGCATGAATGTGTGAGGCAAGCACAGATACCCTGGAGGGAGGCAGAATAACTTGTTTTGAAAAACGAAGGACAAAAGGCTATTGAATGCCTTAGGAAGGCGTCACTTGTAATCAGAGAAAGCGCATAAAATTCCCAGAGCCCATTTCTACTCCCATGCACTTATTTCGTGTAGGGGAAAAACATACCACAAAATCTGCAACCCGTCACATCAAAGGTTATCAGCAAGACCCCATTCAGACCACGCAATCCGCCTGTCTCTGAATGCATACGTTGCCCCAAGAATTGCGAACGTGGCACGTAAAATATACGGCAATGGTGGTTATGCCGGAACGTCTTTGTAGGAGCTGGCTACTTCGGGGTAGGTGTCGTAAGGGTACAGAAAATAGAGTCGGTGTAGAACAGGTGCGATCTAGCGGGAAGCAGCGAGCGAGACAGCCCGGTGGGTGCACGGGCATCGTTCGGATGGCTAGACTTAGCTGTCGTACATCAGGACCGATATCTTGTCAAGATACTGTTCTACCAGCACGAGTTTGCACTGCCCCTCAATCATTCAATACACTGCCAACTTTACTGGAGGTTCAAGCGCTGGTTGCCGTTCTAAGGTGCACGGGGAATGGTCTACGAGCCCACATATCCGCCACCGGCTAAGCGGATATAGGGAGCGAACACTGACAAATGGCAATGTAGCACTGCTATATCATCGCCTGAGAGCACGTCTCATCGCTTTGGCTGAGTGCATGTTTGTCAGGTTGATGTGCATGGGGCAGCGTTTATGAGGGCTGTTTAGATGCACCAAGACACACCGCGTGAAGATCTAAGGATCTACCATGACAGCCATGAGAGCCACCTTCCTATAGAGGTCGTCCCAGAATATCGGGGATGGTCCTATACCGTTGACTTGTAATTATGCATTTCCAAGAAAAGCAGCTGCATAGCATTTGGAATCTTGTACATCAAGAGCAAGTGTTCATCTTGGTGGTCAAAGCGCCCTCAAAAACCCAGACAAGAGAAGGAAACACGACACGGCGCAGAGATGGCTCCACGTTATATTTTCTCCCTTTGTCTCTGTTTTTCTGACCGCTTTGACTACCAACGTGAATACCCGCCAACTAGCCAAATTGTCAGTTCTCTTGTAAGAGGAGGTATAACACTATTTAAATAGTTTATCAACAATTTTCAAACAAAGCATCCACTTTTATTGACTGCCTGCAATATATTCGTCTTATTGCAGATTGTGCCAGAACAAGGTCTGGAGTAAGTCCGACTTTCTTGGACACCCGGGCACAGGGACGTACGTGATGGAAACCAGCAAGCACCTGATGCTGCCAGGGAGTGCTAACTCACCACACCTGTCCTGAATACCACCCCGCTATGTTTACATCCGTGCCTTGAACATGGCCTGTATCCAGAGAAATTGCGGCAAAAAAGTCGCGAACGACTTGAAAAGGCCACCCCTCAAGGATCCTGCCGGGTGACGACGCCATAAAGCGGCAATAACAGGTCAGAAATAATAAGCCTTGTGAAAATGTAGCACACAGGCCAGATGTAATGGGGAAATCGTGCAATGCAGGGACGTCGTCTGCACAGACACCCACGTGCACCTTCTGCAGGGCACAAGGAGTGCCGGGCCTCTACTATTTCATTTGGCACTTCACGAGCTTCAGCAGGAATGGCTTACTACCCACTGTCTTTTCTGCACAGTACCCTACACTGATTTTCGCGAAATAAAACATTTATTGAAATAAGTGACCGCGTAACTGCTCACTTCACTGCAAATATCGCAGATAGAAGATAGGGTTCTGCCTCCTCTGCCACGTAAACGCCTCTCCGCTCTCCTTCACCCAGCTGTCACGCTCTTCCCCTGCCTTTTCGCTCATCCAACGATAAGCACGGAGGATTGCTAAACTAAATTGAATTTTCGCGCATTCCACTTCTCGCGCGCCATCTACCAAAATATTCCTGTACTGATTAACTTGAAAAGCTGCCAAGTGGTCTACTCTCTTCACGTGCTCTCTGTATATTCCCGGTTAAAAATGTTCTTTTCAACGCTTATTTCTTTAATTTGCTATCGCAAATACGATCGCACAGTGTGTTTACTAGGCAGGGCGACCCCGCACGTTTTTAAAGCACACTAAAAATCATTGTCCAACCGTTTTCCCCCTCTATTGTGCCCTTTTGCCTAGTACGTATCACTACAGCCCCTGAACGTGCGGAACGAGGTCAGGGTAGACAAGCTCAATGACAACCTAACGTCGTCACTGGGCGAATCATCAGCAGCTGTGTGAGAAGCAACATCTACGGAACAAACTGGAAAACTAACTAAAAAAACGAACGAACTAAGTACGAAACGCAAGAGCATAAACGTGACAAGTGCGGTGGATCGGATTGAAATAGCCGAGCTTTCGAAACTGATTAACAGAAGTAAAACAAACGACATTCGTGCATATAACATGGCAGCGGTCGAGGAAGCACTGCAAATAGGGGGAGCTTGAAAGCAACGTAGAGAAAGCTAGCCATCGGCAAAGACAGGATGTACGCACTGAGAGCCCAGCAGGGTAACATTTACGCACAACTTGGACGAGATAATTATAGTAGCAGAACGATTCTACAGGCTGTATGCCAGCGACGTTAGACCAGGGGAAACTACTGAGAGTACAAGCTAGAAAGGCTCTCAGAGGCATGAAAACAGGGAAAGCTGCAGCCGGCGCCGGCATAACCATACATTTTTGGAAGGAAGGGGAGAGTTTGTACTACTGGTGAAGCTTGCTGCACTATTTTCCGAATGCTTGAAGACTCAAAAAGTGTCCATATCTTGAAAAAACACCAACAATATTCTTATTCATAACAAGGGAGATCCCAAGGACCTAAAGAATTACAGACCCATCAAGCTAGTCTCAGCTGTTTGCAAGCTGTTTACCAAAGTTATAGTTTGCCGCATAGGGGACAGCCTGGATTCCCACCAACCCAGACAGCAGGCTTGGTTTCGAAAAGGGTACTAAACCATGGATCACATCCATGTCGTCAATCAAGTGATAGAAAAATCCGGAGAGTGCACTAAAACCCGTCATTTGACGTTTAGAGCTTATGAGAAAACGTTTGATTCCGTACTGACCGACGCCGTGCTAGAAGGATGAAAATACCAGGGAATGCAGAAAACCTACACAAGATTTTTAGAAGACATATTTAAGAAACGCATGGGCAGGATAAACATCGACAAGCAAATCGATAAATTCCCGATCCGAAAGGGAGCAAGACAGGGAGATGCCACCTCGCCAGACCTATTCACAGCGCAACTGGAGGAGGTATTTAGAAAGCTTCACTAGGGAAACATAAGACAAAGAATACAGGAGGAATACTTGAGCCATTTTATGTTGGTGGATGACATAGTATTGCTTAGTGAGACTGCAGAACACATGCAAATAACGCTTGAAGAGCTATAATCGGAAAGCACGGCCATGGGTGTGAAAACAAATATGAATAAATCTAAAGTAATCAGAAATAAGCACACCAAAAACATCTCCATCAGCAAAGGAAACAAAACGCTAGAAGAAGTAAGAGAATATAACTACTTCGGACAGATGGTTAGTGCTGACCCCAACCACGAGAGAAATCAGGCGCAGAATAGGTATGAGTGGAGGAGCACTCGGCAAGCACTCCCAAATAATGAAAACTAAGCTATCTCTGTCACTCAAACGAGAAATCAACAATTACTGCATACTGCCGGTGATGACATGAAGAGCTAGAACTTGGCACCTTACTGAACAACTAGAAAACAAACGTATACCGGCTCAACGGACCATGGAACGAATAATGTTAGTAATAACACTCAGGGACAGGAAACGAGCTGCCTGGATCAGAGAACAAGTTTGAGTAGAAGATATCATAGCTCAAATAAACAACTAAAAAATGAACTTGGGCTGGCCATGTAGTGATGCGAACCGACAACCGGTGAACAATTAGGGTAACAGAGTGGATACCAAGGGATGGGTCTAGAAGAAGGGGAAGGCCATTAGGCCGATGGAGGGATTGGATTAGGGTAACAGAGTGGATACCAATGGATGGGCCTAGAAGAAGGGGAAGGCCATTAGGCCGATGGAGGGATTGCATAAAAAAATGAGGGTAAACTGTGAACTCGAGCAGCGCAGGACCGGGGCGGTTGGAGGTCAATGGGAGAGGTGTTCTCCTGCAGCGGACTTGAGTAGGCCGATGATGATGGTGATGATGATGGCGGTGATGATGATCATGATGACTGTACTTTTTCATAATGCATCTTGCACTTACCTGTTGTACTTTTGTACACTACTGTTGCCATTGTAATAACCCTGACCCTCAATTATGTATTTTGTTTTTGCGCAGAGGGCACTAGAAACAAAATCAGCTAAAGAACGCCCCATCACAATCTTTTCGTGCCCCAACGCAGGTGATTTGCAGGGCCGTGCATTTATTCTTATGATGCACACAAATTCCCTTCTCGAACTAAGGTATGAAGTAAGAAAGGCGAAAGACTTCCGAACAATTTCGCTAAATGACAGATTACGGAGCGGAATGTGAGGATCCATAGAAGCGACTGCCTTGGTAGCATCAATTCAGAACCCGTGATAAAAAATGTTTCTTGATGTTTTTGCGAGTGCATTTCCTGCTAAGCTATACGACTAAATCAGGTCATTTTTCCGAGCTAGATACAATTTTTAAGTAACGAAGTGTTTCTTTTGTAAAAAAAATGTTGCTATTGTAAGAAAAATTACGTCTGCTTCGAATTTTTCCCAAGGCCGAAGAGAACATATCAGTCGATATAGATAGAAGGCAAGCTCACACAGAACATGGTTCTCGCGTTAAGTTACATGTTCACGTTATATAAAGCTTTATTAATCTTGTACCCTTTAATCTGGCAAAAGAGACGTTTCCTCAGTTAGACTGAAGGAAATGATCCAGGGACAGTTATTGTGAGTTGTGATGATCCCGATTTTAATAATACCGAGACAGTAATTTCGTTCAGACACTTGAATGATTACGATATCTGGCGAGTGCTGCACCATTCAACTCATAACGGTTTTAAATTATGACTGCCGTAGGGACATCCGAATGTAAGTGGTACAGTGGTTCCATAATTAGGTGGCACTGGGTAAGAAAGCGTAGCTCCCGTTTATTATGGCGTGTTTATTTGCCGACAACCCGAAATGCGGGCCAAATAACGTCATCTTTGACGGCCCCTTTGAAGGCGTTCGATAGGTAGCCCCTATCGGGGCAACGGTTCGATGAGTGCTCGTCCCTGAACAGGTAGGCTTGAACTATGCTGATATACTTGCAAGTATACAAATGGACCTCAAGATGATGAAGCAGATAAACAAACTCACAGAAATATGCCGTGAACGGAAAAGAAATCTGTACAGCAATAGTTCAAGGGCGACGAGAGCCGTTACGGCTCCTTGCGCACCCTATACCCGAGCGTTCTCGGTACATTGTGGAGTCCCGTAGCAAACCTGCATAACCATTACTAAACAGATCGTAGGCGGGCCAGTTTCTGTGTATTCCCCTTGACCCCAGAAAACCTTTCGAAACAGACATAACTATTCTTGTAATGACTGCTTTTTTACGCAAAACAAGCGCTTCGCAACCCACAATTTGGTAAGCAACGCAATTCAACGCAATTTGGGCATTTTCTTTAAAGAGGAAAATGACCAGATCGCGTTGTTGATTTTAACCATAACATTTTTGCAGAAATTGAGAAAGACTGTACACTCCGGGCATTTTCGGTGATGTTACCATGTTACCAAGGCAGCGGATTCTGCGGAACCTTTTTTTCTGATTAGCCATTCCCTATTCCGCGAAGATTAAGAGGAATCAAAAGAGCACGAAAAGTAATAAGTTGACGGCCTTTCCAATCACCTTAAATGGTACACAGACTAAGATTAGGGCAAGCTGATACGCAAAAGCTTGCCTCGCCGTTTAGCAGGCACGCTACTAATCGGCCACGCCCATGCGACACGCGTCTGCGCGATCGCAAAAAGCGGGCGACGTGTTCAGCGGGCACGCATCGTGCTCGCATACGGCGGGTGAAAACAGCAACACCGCGTACTTACAGCTATCGCCGTAAAAATGCGAGACTCCGCGAATTACTCGGTGGGATTAATCGGTCGCGCATCCTCATTTCCATCGCGAGACAGGGGAGAAGGACAAATAAACTTCATCATCATCATCACCATCATCATCCTCTTCTTCTTCTTCTTCTTCTTCTTCTTCTTCTTCTTCTTCATGTTATCTACGCCCACTGCAGGGCAAAGACCTCTCCCACAGATCTCCAATTAGCCCGGTCCCGTGCTAACTGCGACCAATTTATCCCCGCAAAATTCTTGATCTCATCTGCCCATCTAACTTTCTGCCGCCCCCTGCCACGCTTGCCTTCTCTAGGGATTCACTCTGTTACCCTTGATGACCAGCGGTTATCTTGCCTTCGCATTATATGCCCCGCCCACGTTCATTGCGGCCCACACCCATTAAATTGAACTTCACATTGTGGCAAATGGTTCTGCGCTGCTTGCGGCCATGTCTTTCTCTTGTCACGGATCATGCTTGTGTGCCGGCTGTTCGCGCGCCGTGTTCCTTCGGCTCCCGCTACAAACTGTCTCGTGAGCACTGCATAGGCAGATCGCTGCCTTTCAGCGAACTTCACTCTCCCAGTAGCAGCATGTAGTTCGAGGAGGAGGAGGAGGAATCACTTTATTGAGCCTTAGGCTGGTTTACGGAAGCGGTGTGGCCGCCGGTTTGAGGCCGGCAGCGACGTTGGCAGCACGGGTGACCAGAAGTATCTGGACCTCTGGGTCCGAGCTGCCCAGCGCTCCCTCCCACTGCTCTTCATTAACTACGGGTGGAAAGGGGTCTTGAGGACAGGCCCACATGGAATGAACCAACGTGGCTAGGTCCCCGCAGAGTGGACAGTTCGAAATGCATATTGCAACCATCGGATTCAAGCACGTTCGGGGGGCCGTCGTGTTCCCTGTGGAGGCTCGCGACACTCGCTGTTCCCTTTCTGTCATCCACATGTCTCCGCCCCAGTTAACCGGGTGCGAGTCACGCTCGCGCAGACGTCCATGGTAAGATTTTTCGCAGTCCCAAAACCCATGCGCTTCCCTGTGCGTCTTTTATGAACAATAAAGGGACCACGAAGACAGACTACAAGTTTGGTTCGTTTAAAAGACTGCTTTTTCTCGAAGCAACGATGCCAGTTTGATCGCTGCTGCTGAGCACGAGGACGCGGGTTCGACTTTCGGCCGCGGCGGCCGCTTTTCTGGTGGAGGGGAAAAGCGAAAACGCTCGTGTGTCGAGGTTTCAGCGCCCGTTAAATATCCCCAGGTGGTCAAAATTAATCCGGAAGCCTCCACTACGGCGCGCCCCATCGCCTTCATTGCGTCGGAGCGTTAAACCCCACAATCAGTCAATCAGTTTGATCGCAAAAGCGAACAAATAATAAAGCTATAAGGAAGACATATGAACAACTGGCGACTCTGCAGCCACTTTCCGCTGATTTCTTTATGACGTCACAAAATATTGTTTGGGCGATTGGCGGCCGTTGACCTAAGCCACCACCAAGAAACGCGACTGGGTGATCGTACATGGTAGGGCCGCCAGTTCCGTTTCATCGGATCACTTGAGGGCTACGTGCAGCTAACAAGTTGACAACTGCGTTTTCATGTTGACAATGGTTTCATCTCCGTGGGCAAAAACGCCAAGGCCTAAGACGCCGAGCGGATGCGTCAGGCTAATCAGGCATACAGCACAGAGCTCAGAAATCGTTCAAGGGAGCCACAAAACAAGCACCGAAACCGCATTACCGATGATAATGCACCTGTGAACAATAGGCCCGTCCCCGCACCCCCATGTGTTCCGGGTAAAGGTTATGTTTGCAGATTATCTTTCAAGGCTAAGAACGACTAGTGGCCCTAAATACAGCAGTTCTCGCCAAAGACGACGACTGCGTGCGTCAGGCTAAGCAGGACCCAGCATTTGCCTCCAGAAGCCGAGCGTAGTGTCTGTCAGCAGACAAGGCATTAGAGCCCCGCCACTGCGGCACGCAAGTCAGCAACGGCAGCCATTTTGGCGTTCGTCAGTGTTGCGAAATTCCCGCATCTACGGCCTCGCCGTTAACTTGGACAGGGTTAACGCAGAAAAATGCAGAAAAATGGCATCTTGGACACACTTTCCCTGCTGAAATGCTGCTGCACGCGTTATCCCTGATTCGCACTCGGAACATCAGTCGCGCGTTGTCGCGGAGCAGGGAGCACAAGCTAGGCCTACCAGAGTTGACCGACTAAAACGCATAAACAACAAAACGGCGGCGCCTATGAATCGTCGCAGTGTGAATAAGTGTCATGTAATGCGAACTGACCAATGATCATGGCGGCGGAACGGAACAAGACGAGGAAAGAGTGCCTAGTGGCACTAGCCGGGCGCAATCGAGAAGACAGCCGAGACGACGAGGAACATTTCATACCCTCCTCCATCCCCATTTGTAGTGGTTTAATATACCTCTGCTGCAGACATCCACTTTCGGAGGCAGGAGGGCGACCAAATTATTGGTGCTGACCCCTATCACATCATTGCAGCGCAAAGTTTTTATGTATTTATATTTCTTTCGCATTTTCTCGTTTAAAAAGAAAAGCGACTTTAGCGGCTTTAATAGAACTGAGTGAATTAACAAAGGTTAGTTTTTACAAATTGAGCGAAGTTGTATTTCGTCTTTACGGCACTTCTAAAGGAGTCTTTCCCTCTAAAGGGCTTTCCCTGCTTGCATCTATTGGCCGTTTGTATTGCGAGAATAAATATCTGAGCTTTTTCCATTCTGCGCCGGCTCCTCACTGATGTGTGTCAACTCATAGGCAGCCGGTTCCCATACAGAACGGGCTGAAGACCCCATGTTAAGAGTGGTTACCTGGGGCGAGGTGAATAATGCTATATTCAAGTCGGTGGCCGATTTGGCTTTTAATCAAGCATTAAATTCTTTAGGGGCAGAAAACTAACTTGCAAGCTGTGGACGTGGGACGCTTTTTGTACTTTTAGCGAAAATTCCAGAAATAAAACAACGCACTCGGTGTTCGGATTCGAACCCAAGGCAGACGGTGTTGAAGATGGTAGTCATAAACGGTCACAACAAACTTAGCAATACCTTGCTATATATATATAAATATATATAGTTTTCATTTCATGTTCGGTGTTGGACATGAGGTGGCGAACGAAAAAGCGCCTCTTGGAAGATAGACCAACCCTCGAACCCCGGTTTACATGCAAATTTATGTAAATATTGATTTTAGGAGGCGCAAAACATTTCATCATCATTTTGACTCATGCACAGCGAAACAGCAGGCCGTTGTTGTAATCATAATTTAATTCCTGTATTGATCCCTTTCCGCATCACCTTCGTTCGGGGTGATAGCTTCGGATATTCATTGCTGTAATTTCTTATCCTCTGAGCGATTGCACGCGTGTTAACTATATTTAAGCAGGAGGCTAAATTTGTTTGTTAACCCGGTGGACGCGAAGGAATTTACAGATGTAAATTGCTTCGCATCCCCCGGGAAGGCACGCATTCCAAGCTGCGCATGACGTTCTGGTTTTCTGTCACAGAGCGTGCAAAGTTAGAAGGAAGCGACAGGGGCACTTGCAGCAAGAAGGCCCTAGATGAGAGAATTAAACAGCCCGCTTCTCCAGGTCTCCGAGGCATGGGGGCGAATGTCTTTCCCATCTTCCCACCTTCCTCGATAAGGTCCGATGCCTCTTGCGCAAACAATGCCGGAGGGCTATTTGCTCCCGTACTTAAACGGAGCAGCAGCAACACACGCACGCCTAATTGAAAGGCGTTCGCGTGCTCTCCGAGAAGTTCGTGCGGCCGTATATTCGCCGCGCTCCGGCGAACCGTAATAAAGCGGAGCCAGGAGAGCAGCCTCGTTTTGCTCTGATGCGGTGCAGGAGACACGGTCGGCTGTCTTTCGGGGAAGCGAAGTGAAGGTGATTGGTATCGTGTGCCTGTGCGTGTCTACAAGGCGGCAACTTTTCAATCTCGTCTCATTAGGAGGGCTTTCGGAAAAAATTCCTCGTAATTGATCCCCAGCTGCCTTCTACACTCGAGTGCACGCGCGGTGGGAACCTTCGTATTTTAGAAGCACACAAGAAGATTGGGAGTCGCTGGTTGTGGTTTATCTCGTATATTAAAAGAATCGGGTAGTTCTTGTTTCTTTGTATCCAGTTTGCTTCGTGCTTTAGTACACTCACTCATTTTGTGCGAAAGTGCGCAACACATGACGGAACAAAAAGAAGAAAAGACCATTGTCTACCCGTTAGCTATTAATTCGTAAACACCACAAAAACATGCGGAGGGTTACACTTGTTAATTCATGCCTCCAAAAAATAAAGCACGCAATCACAGCTGACGAAATTGTGGCTGCACATGAGTGGTACGCGGGCACATTTATTCTGGCTAAATTTGTCATAAGCGCTGCGACATGCGCCTAAAAAAGAGCACGAGGACGAATTCAGAAGCAGCCGGCATTTACATTCTGCGAGGCAATGTCACTACATCGAATGTAATTCGGCTCTTCCAGACGCCCTCTGCACTTTGTTCCCTGACGGTTCAACTGTTGGTTCACCATGAAGAGCTCGTGCTCCCTTGCCGATCACCTGTTGATCTCTCCGGTTAGTCCACTGAAGACCAAATCGTTCTTCTTCTGAGGATCAATCGTTAATGTTTCCCACTACTCCCTGTAGACCAATTGATGCTCTCTTAAGATTAAACGTTATCCTTTCAAATGCCCCCCACTAGAATAACCGTTCATACTAAAAGACTAAATGTTGGTCCGGGCAAATGCTCCATGAGCAAATGCTCCATGCTGGCCTGTTAAACCGGCTATTCAGAAATCAAAAATAAACATAGAGACCAGGAACAATTTCTAATGGCCACCTTAAATATTCACGACAAAGAACACTTCATTTTCAGGCATTTATTGCACAACTGCGTGGGAAATTGCAGAACAGAAGTCAACAGTAGTCCGCTCTGAGTGCCGGAAAATCTTATTCGGGGGCTTATTGTGCACACTTTGTAAAGGCAATGTCATACTCCCAGTATTGGGCTATTCCGAGTACCCACGGTGGCCACATGCCTCCGTCCATTCGCGCAAGCGCGCTGCACTTCCAAGAGTCTGATGCGAAGTTTTCAGATATATTCGAAGGGGCCTTCCGATTCTTTCTTGAGGTTTTGGTAATTGGAGTGTACATGTGTGATTCATTGCTGCCACAATGCCAACAACGACCGTTGTGACCCGTTTTAATCAAATTGCGACGTCCATTATGGGCAATGGCAGTCTGTGGACCTTTGAAGAATCTGTGGTCGCATACTACAAGTGTCCCATCTCTCCGTTCTACTTTCGCAGGACCATCACTTGTATATACATGCTCGGGACATTTGCTATATGCGGCTTGTGAAGGAGCTGCCGGGCTTGATGAGCAGACTATGTTGCTTGCGGTCATTTCTGGGGACATTTCGGGGGTACTTCAGAGCAAGGCATGTTCAGTTTGCATGTCCAGTGTAGCAGGGGAACGTGACATAGTCCCCCCTTTCGCTTGTGATAGAAAATGCGATGGGGGCGAAGTTGCGGGCGAGTGCACTTCTTCAGCAGCGTATCCGACATTGGGTGGTTCGTAGCACATCTTAGTGAAAAAAACTCTTTGAAGCTTGCCCATACCTTCAATGTCTTGATGATCTTGCACTGTTCATTGGTGTCAGCCTTCTATTTTATTCGATGGTAGAATCAGCTCAATAGGTCAATTATCATATCTTTATATTCAATGTTGGTACTGATTTCCCGCTTGAAGGAGTGCACGTCTACAGACGGTTCAATTTCCTCATTTAACCACCTTAATGAAACTTGAGTTTTTCGTAACTGGCGCATGAAACTCCTTAACCGAACACACCCACTGGAATTTACATTGAAGCCTAGTGTCTCTTTTGCGTTGCTGCACAGCTCTCGAGCAATTATCCCTTCTTGGTCCCTTTTTGCCTTTAGTTGTTCAAGGACCATATTAGGCCGTGTGAAACTTCGCTCATGCTGTCGAGTTACTGTCTCTTTTGTGTTGTAATAAGTTGCGACACTCACTTCGACGTTCGCGGTATCACTGTCTCGACCCACCGAGGACAATCGTGAGAGGTGAGGGTGCATAACCGTCGCGCTCTCGTCTGTCCATTTTGTTGGTCGCCTTTGTGCACCACCACCGTGGCTCTGCTGATTATAGCCGTCCACCGTCTGCATCGTTGGTGTCCTTCAAGAGACCGATGGTCTGATGACTTGTAATCTTTGCAAGATCTCATCCAACTTTTCTGTGCCGCCACCGCTTTCACTTTGACAACCGTTCCGCCAGCTTGGCGGTACCGACTTCTTCCTTCCCAGGTTTCCAGGCACCATAAGATGCGGAAAAAAGGAGTCCGAAGCCGCCGGAAAAGAAAGGAAACCTTTATTGACATCACAGTGAATTGCTTATACTCGAAACATGGCGTCCAAACGTCGCTAGTCGTCCTTTTCTTTCTTTCTGTCGACGCCTGCCGTGTCCTTTTCTTTATTACGGGCAATTCATGTTCACCCGAAGAACAAAATGTAACAGCGCTATCTAGATATATTAACATTCGGCGGCAGGTTCGCTATTTTGCAGAGACGCGTACGTAGCAGGAAACAAAGGTTCCTCCTTTTTTTCACAATGCATGCGAGAAGATATTCACTTCCCGTCAGCAGCAGGTCTAAAAAAGGAATTTTACGACTACGATCAACAATAGGAAAACAAGAAAAAAATGTTTTAATCATCTAATGAATGCTACTTACTGGCGCAAACCTTGCTCATCTACAGGTGAGCGCGTTGACTTGCTGCTGCCTTGGCGGGTTCTGAAGCGCTAATTCCGGGGGGAGGTGAAGGAATCGCTGCTTCCATGATGGCCAGTCGTTCGCAGAGAACGTGAACGATTCGGGCGGAGGTATCGTGCACAACGATGCCATGACGATGTAGCGGCCGTCGTTAGACGACTCTTACATCACGTTATGTATGTTCTTCACGGCACAGCGTAGACCGTTGGCCAGCCAGCCGGGCGTACGAAAGACACGTCCTGACACAGCGAAGTGTGTTCATTTCTCAGGCTCGCACGCTCGTCTCCGGGCGGCGCGCTATCTCTTGGGCGCCAGGTGGCGTACTACACAATTATTTGGCTGATAACGTTGACGGCTCTTTATAGTTCATTCGATCAATATCTTCGTCCGTGCAAATAAACAAAAAACAAATTGCCTTTATTCTTCTACCCGCCACAGTGGCTCAGCAGCTAAGGCATTGTGCTGCTAAGCACGGGGGTGCCGGGTTCGACTGCCGGGTTCGACTGCCGGTAACGGCGGCCGCTTTTCCGGTGGAGGCAAAAGGCAAAAAAATTAGAGTCGTTCAACTCAATGTGAAAGCTGTCGGAAGTGCAGAGCAGTGATTCGCCATAATGGGCTGCACCGCCGTTATCCACTCACTGCTTCCACCCAATGCATTTCAAATTTCCCTCCTTCGCAGTGCTCGCACGCCCTCTACCTGAATCTGCGCCAGCGGGAGTTCTGTTATTTATGTGCTTGCTTTAATTTTGTGGGCTGGAGCTGTTTTGCGTCGTTTCGAACGAGTATTTTTTTTTTCTTGCGCGGCTGCGTCAGTTCTTTCCTTACGCGGTTGGAGCCTTCCCGCGGAATTTCGAACGCGCCGTTTGTTTTCTTGCGCGGCTGGAGCCTTTCTGCGGCCTTTAGAACCTGCCATTTCTTCCTTGCTCGGCAGGAGCTTTTTTGAGTCATTTCAAACGCGCCATTTCTTTCTTTCGGGGCCGCTTTCCTCGCTTACTATCATAACTAAATGAACGGGGGATGCCGGTTATATACACAGATTTTGCCTGAAATGCACCTGCAGTTTTCGTTGCGCTAAATACCGGTGAGATGTATGACAAGCGCCAGCGGTTCACGAGGTTCGAACAGTTATGACATTTTTTGAACCGCGTGGTTTTTCGAAGCCCCAGCGTGACCCCCTGACGACGCTACAGAAGGCTCTACTTTATTTCATTTATTATACTTGTGTCCGTTATCTCTCTGCGCCGCCTGATTCCGGCAGTCGCATCGACCGTTAGCGAGCTACGACGACAAGGCGAGCCCATAAAGTGCTGTGCACTTAAAACGCCCGTGCGTACGAGATTTCGGCGCACGTTAAAGAGCCCCAGGTGGTCAAAATTATTCCGGAGCACTCCACTACGGCGCGCCTCATCAAATAGTATTCCTTCTTCTTTTGGCACGAAACACTTCGGCAGGAAGACTGGCGGCACTTCCCTTCAAAGCTTCGCCAGAAAGCAGAGTTCTCCATTGCGGGCGAGCGTCTGCTATACTCAAGTGCCGCCACGTCCAACTGTCCCACGAAATGACACGAGCGCACGAGTCTAACTATTGTTGTAACAAACTCGGCTCCTGCTTCGGATACCCGTGTTAAATCCCCGTACCAACTCCAGTGGTTTTTTTACTCTTCGCAGTGGCGCCCATTTATTGTACTACGCAGCAACGGTAACCGCATCAGTTTTTCGCAGAGTGCAGTCTTACGGCTTATTTGTTAAAAATAAGAACGAAAACTGCACCAAGTAGTTGAAACTACTCGAATTTTTCTGAAAATAGCGTGATCTAGTTAAATGTATCAACATGTGCAGGTAGGGCGGCACCCGTACTCCGTGGTTAACAAAAGCAGCAGGCATGGTGGTTCGCATTCTATGCGGATGGCCTGAGGTACGTCACAACATTATCTGAATTTAAGTGTAAATCCTTTTTTTATCTGTCTTTAACGTATACCCTGCCGGTGCTAAGTCAACAATTCGACGGAACCCGTGAAATCTCACCATGGTGTCTCAATCTTACACTCCGAAAAGCACGGCAAGCCCGAGCTTAATATAAATGTATATTGAATATAATGAGCAAAACTGTATCAGGGCCAATTTAAGAATACGGTTTGGTACATTGCATTATAAAGCCACTGGAAAGGAGGAAGAAAAAATGGTGACTGCGAAGTTGTGTACAAAAAAAAATACGGCGGTTTCCGGACGAACTGTGTTGTACAGCGTCGTTAATGAACGTGATCAGAAATCAAAAGGGGTTATAAAGTTGCCTTAGAACTTTATGAATATACAAAATTCAGAAGCATCCAGGGAAACAATAAATAAACAAATGCATGTATTCCAAAAAGTATATATCCCCTGTCTCTTAGTACAAAAGTGGTAATTTATGTTTGCAAATTGAGACAGCAGGACAATGGGCATTGATTGTTGCTTCAGAATAAGACAGATGCTGCCGTTCCGTGGGCTTGGTGTGTTTGCTTTAAGTTCTCACGAATTACGACTCATGAAGAATTTCCTGAAGAAAAGACGCAAGGAACAGGACACGAGTAAATCGGACCAGGATGGGCGTTGACCTACGACTAAATTTTATTTAAAAAAAAACGCTATTCCTACCATGCTGTTTTCCTTTCTTGTTTCTTACTGTCTGTTTGAGCTGTTGTGCTTCCGCTAAATTTTTCGCGGTGTTTTTCTTTTTCATTTTTTCGATAAAAATTAGTTGTAAGTCAGCGCCCGTCCTTGTCCGTTTTACTCGTGTCGTGTTCCTTACGCTGTTTTCCTAATCAATTCTTACCGACTCGCCCAGCTTCGTACCCTTGTTCAGATTTTTCTTTTTTTTTTTTTTTTTTTTGAAGACGCGGTGAGAACAACAGGAGAAATGCAGAATGCGGAAGTATCTGGTATACTCAGCTCTGATAACACAAGAGAGTATGCGTTGGAGACAGATCTTCAATGTTTCCAATAGAGAAAGGAAGAGAGCATGACTGCGAGGGCGCTGCCGCACCCCCGTCTCTGTTGCTATAGGGTTACGTCAAGTCGAAGCGTGGCTCGCCAGCTCCCGGTGCGCATGCGCCTATGAAACACCACTTTGCCAGGTCTCAGCCGCTGTACGCATTGTAAGGTGTTACGTGCAGCGAGTGCCGGTGGAAAGAGAGGACGGAATGGAAATGGCGGCGACAAAATGTCGACACTGGTGGGCCCAGAAAAAAATATGGTGCCGCTGGCAATTGTGGTGCAAGGCTTGAGAAGCAAGGCTTGTGGTGCAAGGCCCTTCTCCCTTCGTCGGAGACCCGGCCGTTGCACTTCACATGGATTCCCAAACTTGCCGCTGAAAGTTCTCCATGACTGGCAGGCACCGTTTTGTCCGCAGGCTTCCACACCTCCCACAAAGTGGACCGCGTTAGCACGCGCTATAACAAGTGGCAACCGGGTTCGCGAACTCTGCGTCCGTGCTCACCACTGCAGGCGCGAACGCACGTGAACAGGCGAGAAGAACAGCTCGCGAGAGGTAACGCCACGAATGCCGGGCAGTGTGTTTTCGAAGGTCGAGCTGGCCGACGCCGGGCGCTCCTCACGGGACGCACACGCCCGTGCGCTCAGCTGGGCTCAGTTTTCTGGTAACGCTCGACTGCGGAACTGCATGCTTAAACCGCCCTGCTGTTAAAAAGAGCGACAGCCAGCCAATGCTGCAGCTCAAGCAAGAAAAAACGCCAGCACTGAAACAGTTGGAGCGCGAAGCATGGCTAGCACGGCATACGAGGCGTGCGATGAGAATCACGGTTTTGCGAACTTCTAAAGCCGGACGAGGCGTGCGCGTCGGGCGGAGCCTCATGTTCGCAAAGGAGACGGACGAGATGCTCGCTCATTCCTGAAGATCCATCAATGTATCGTCAAATGGTTTAATTCGTAATACCGTATGCTCAACAAAGTGTCACTAACCTGCATTGCTAGACTGAGACGTGCACGTGTGCACTCGAATAGTGTGCACGCAATTTGCGCATACAGTTGAACCCCGTTATAACGAACACTAATATAGCGAATTATTGGCTATATCGAACTAAATACAAGCTTTCGTTGGTCACGCTTTATTTCAATGACACTAATTCTCTTATAACGAAACTGAAACCATGAAAGCAGCGCGCGATATCGGATAAAGCGAAGAAATATTTGACCAGGAGGCTGAGAAACTACTTCGAAAAAACCCTCGCAGTCCGGAACTGCAGCAGTGTAAAGGTCCTTTGTTTGTAGATACTTCATCCTGCTCAGTGCTGTGAGTAGCCACCAGACCAAGACCACGTCCTTCACCAAATAAATAAGGACGCAGGCCTGTTTCGTCAACTGAACTTTGTTCTGTGGTAATTTCACGTACTCATGATCACGTTCATTGAGCTTGATATTCAAGAAGAAGAAAGGCAAAGGTTACCTTGTTTATAGTGAGTTCGGAGCCTTAAAAAATGCATTTTTGTAAAAGTATTTTTGCATGACCCCGATTGTCAAATTGTTACGCCGATTTTCACCTCTACTGTTTCAACTAATATCGGTTATGACGGACTAATTTGCTGTCCCAATACTACTCTGTTAAAACGAGGTTCCACTGTACATCGAAAAGCGTGCAAAACTGCGTATACACCCCCAACTTGATTGTTTGTGTGTGAGTAATCTTGTATATATTGTGTAAGTTTGTACTTTATGATGCGGCACTTGCGACCCCATATCTTCATCAGGTTTTAAATACTCTCTGGGTTAATTGTTCGTTGCCTTGCATGAGCGTTCACTTTTCATGTTCCGTTTCATTTTCCTTTGGTACGCGTGTGCAAGTGTACGGTACGCACCACTGTTTTGCCGCTGTCGCCTTACGTGTGATGACCCAAGGCCTCGACAAGCTCCTGAATGAGAAACTTTTAAAGCGTGACTCGTGCGTTTACTGGTTTCAATTGGTGCAAAGCGCTGTGCATTCAAATCCGCGCAACCACGCAGCACGGCCTGAAGCAGCGCGCGCATAAAAACGTATTAGGTCTTTCATATATTGATATCTGGCTGTTTCTGTGGCCACCGTTTGACACCTGCTCTCCCCCTTCGCTACCTTTACCCCGCAAGGCGGCGCGATTTGCACGTGAGGGAGCGGGCTAGCCTTCTTTGGAGTAGCAATTTCCCTTTCCCGGGGAGCACTGCATCACCCTTTCACAAAAACCTCCTCTGACCCTCGTCCGGCAATGCTGTTCTCTGTCGGAGCCCGTGATCCCCGGCCCGCGCCTGGCGCGCTGATTTTCTGTGCGATTCTGCGTACCTTAAAATAAAGTATTTCTCTCTCTCTCTCTCTCTCTCTCTCTCTCTCTCTCTCTCTCTCTCTCTCTCTCTCTCTCTCTCTCTCTCTCTCTCTCTCTCTCTCTGTGCGTGTGCGCGTGCGTGTGCGTGTGTGTGTTTTTGTGTGTGTACCGCACAACGGTTTTCTGTTTCTTATGCTGCTTATGAAACAGAGGTGAATGGCTTTCCCGTTATAACACGTTTTCAATCTCGCACTTTAAAAGCAGAGCTGTTTAAGTCTAGCGTTATCCCGTCGTCGCACCAAAATAACATCGCGGAGCGATGATGTCACCTGGCGTTGCCTAGCAACCCCTTGCGCAGCTGCGCATAGCTCCGTCTTCTCTTCGTCAGCCTAGCATGGCTATGCTGCGCCTCACCGGCTCCCGTCAAGCCGGGGCCTCACTGCGGAACACATGGTATAAAGTTTCGTGTACAGCGGCGTGCAAGGAGGGGCCGCCAGCTCTGCTGTTTCTCCAGCCTTGCATCACTATAAGGTGCTCCAATTTTTTAGGAGTAGTATTACTATTGCAACGAGCTTCTTCGAGAGAAGTAGCCCGTACCGAACTCGAGGGATTGTGCGAGCGAGGTACGTATTGTGTATTAATTTGTCGGATGGCTGCATTCCTTAAAGCTAAAGAACCGTTTTTCTCAGGTAGAAAGAAAGGGGAGACCAGCGAACCCAAAGCTACGCTGGGCCTAATGTTATCGATTTCCGTTGCTGTGTACGTTACGTTTGGCGAAGCCTAAGGCAAACACACAAGACAGAGAGGTAGCGAAGAGCAACTGAGACGGGTCGGAGGAAGCAAATGAAGCGGAGCTAAAGTAAATTATGGCGACAGGCTCGGGTTCTTCGGGAGTAACCTTCCCGCCTTCTCGCCGCTGGCGCGCCGAGAGCAATTAGCAGACGCTCGGCTGATCCGGCCACGTAAGTGGACTGCGCCGACAAGAGGGCCCCCCACCAGCGCTTTGTTTACGCTAGGTCGTTAAGGGGAGACGCCGAGGTGCGCACCCGGCAAGAGCGCGTTCCTCCTCCGGTTGTCTACGAGGTGTTTGTTCTGCGCTGCGATGCTTTCTGCTCCACCTTACAGCTCGGTTGTTGGGCGTGGAATTATACGGCGCAACGAAGCGTCACTCCCCCATTTTACGCGCTGTCCCTTTTGGACCGACGGCGTCGGGACGTTGAGCAAGGAGGTGCCGGAGATTTCTCTATTGTGGCGTGTTGTTCGGTGAGGCGAAACTTGTTTAACCAGCAGAATCGACAGCTGGGCTAGTTGGTATCCGTCTTGGTTGCCGTGGTGTTGGTTTAACCAGTCAGCATTTGCGTCTGATGGGTGGCGTTGACTACCGTGGTTGAGTGAAAAGGGTTAAAGGGACCCTGCAACAATTCTGATAAACGCTTTATCTTCGCGTCTGGATCACGGCGAAAGCTACAGTTAAGGCAAGCACTGAGCGGCACTGCGTGATTTGCTCGTCGCACCAGATACGCCTTCAGTTTCTGCTCTGTTTTTGTGGCGTTATTTTTAAAGTTGCTATCGAAAAGCGTTTATTGCTGCAACTGAATGAAAACTGGCCAACAGCCGCTACATGGCCTCAGTGACGTAATTCGGGCCGTCGAAGAACGTCAATACCGTGAAAGAGAGGAAAATCTTTTCAGCGAATTTCCAAGTTATCTGCTGGGCATAGAGCAGTAATTTTTGCTGAGGTACTTTGCGACCCCCTAATACAAGTACTGGGTGTGCTGGGTGACTTCTGCAAGCATGTAAGATTCCAAAAAAAGTTGAAAAACGTGTTGCAGGGTACGTTTAAAAGGCGCAAAATACGCCGACCCGCGAAATAACGAACAAGACAGACAAGGCGGAACTTCCAACTGAAATTTATTAACGAAAATACTGTAGTTATAAGTTAATGACAGGTTGCGTCAAAAATTACACTATGGTCTGCTTTCCAGGAATTCAGGCTATCTTACTGAAAGAGAAATGCAGTCATGTCTCGTTAATATGGACGCCCCCGTTCCCCAGAAAAATTGTCCATAATGTGAGTTGTCTATAATAAGGAATCGAGGTCAGAAACACAAACATTAAGCAACACATGCTGATGGCGTCTCTTTTTCAGCTGAGCGGAAACCTCGGTCCGTTTACGTTTAACATCAGCTATTGCCTCCGCTGAACTGACCAGAGAAGCGTACAGCCTTGCCTTTTATTCGAATCTAAAATTGGCACGAACTTACCTCGCCCTCTTATCCTGAGCCTAAGGACTTGCTCTTTCCGGCGTATGCCCCACCGGGCAATCTTGTTTGATAGGAAAAGGGTGTCACCCTGTCGTTGGCTACCCTAGAGTGTTGTTCCCCGATCCCGAATGTTCCCTATCTAATTCGATGGTACTGGAAGGAAGAATGTTCCGAGATAAATGCATGCTTCGGCTTTGTATGCTTCGGCCAACACATGAGTTCCCGGCACGCGCTGAGGCCTCTTGAGGTCAACAGTCATTTTTTTATATAGTTTTGCTTTGTGGTCCCGTGTCCATAATAACGAGGCATAAATGCCTGTATTTACCCGTTTCGTCCCCAAAATAGCCGTCCATAGTCCTGACTGCGGGTTTTTATATTAACGGGGCACAAAGGCATGGCGAGAGACCGGTCGCTGAACATTTCGTCCATATTGCGGAGTTTCCATATTAACGGGGTCCATATTAACGAGACATGACTGTAGATGGTCGGCTGATGCACGTTCAGGCGCTATAGTGACGGGGGGCCGTTGTATGGCACCAGCGTCGTTTCAGCGAACAGCGCCGCCCGTGGCGAACCGCTCCTTAGTGGAATTGCGGTCGCGGTCAGCGCGGCGTACTTGTGCACGGCTTTCTGTCGTTCGGTGCAGCTTGCAAAGCATAGATAACCACAAGGACTTTTTTTCAGATCGTTAAATCTTTATAGTGGAAGCCGCCTTTACGAGCCATGCATCAGTATAATTTACGCCCGTACAAATTGCAAATCGCAGACGACACTAGATGCGAAAAGCTGGAAGTCGAGCTGGAAGTGCAAGTCCGTTCCCTCGTGCAAATTCTTCATACGGAATACATTGCAGCTAAATTTTCCTGCTAAGCCGTCGAGGATAGCCGATCCAAGTATGCTGCAGAGCCAGAGTTCAGCAGTTGATGATGAAATGGCGACGAAAGACGAAGTTCGGGGTACCTGCCCACCACATTGACCCACCACAGAAGGCTGAGGGACGACGCTGCGGAACCTCAATACTTACGGTAGGAACGTGGTTAATTTCACAGGAATACGTTCGCAACAGCCATCGGGAATCTTTCCAGAATAAATACCGCATGACCGTAGAAAGTTACTTCTGGACGTTAAAAATCATTGCTTTTATGACTGTAAACTGACTTGGTTGCTGGGTAGTTTGTTAGCCTTTTCTCTAGAAAAGAAAAACTATTACTGCGTGGATGAACGACTACAGACAGTAAGGGCCCCAAAAATCTGCCTTCAGTTTTACAATTGAATGCTGCGGTCGCGTTGTACCACAAGGTGGTACCTACGCTCGAATAAACAAACTGCATCGCACCGAAACCGCTCTCACAACTAGTACGAGGAAACAAAGCCCACGGCATAAAAATTGGCGAAGCTTGCAGTAAGTCGCGCAAGGCTTGAACCATAGCGGAGCTGGACGATTTCTTTCAATGTAAGCACCAAAGGGCCCACCACCACGCATGGCATTCGGTTTGAAATTGTTTCTTGCAAGTTCCGTCGTCGCTTTTCACTGTGGTAGTAGTAGCCACCCTCATATTCATCTCTATCGTCGTGTTTCTTATGCATGACTGGCGGGCCCGGATCGTTCTGTCCTCAGGCCTTCGTATTTCTCCGAAAGTGGAACGCGACAGCACGCGCTAGAACCGGCCGCAACCGGCTTCGCAAACTCAGCGTTTGTAGCGCGAACTCGGCGTCGGTGCTCCCCACTGGAGACGCGAAGGCACGTGAACTGGCGAGTAGAAGAGCGCGCGAGAGTTCGTGCCAAGAACGCTGGGCAGAGTGCACATATGTCCTCGAAGGTCGAGCTGGCTGATGCCAGGCGCTCGATCCTCAAGAGGCGCAAGCTGACGTGCGCTCGGTATTTCTCTTGATATTCTTTTTTCCGGCTCCTCACGTGGCCAGAGCCAACGAGAAAACGTGGCCGACGCCAGCGCTCCTCACGAAGCCCAAGCTCACGTGCGCTCGGTATTTCTCTTTATATTCTTTTTCCAGCTCCTCACGTGGCGAGAGCCAACGAGAAAACGTGGCCGACGCCGGGCGCTCCTCAAGAGGCGCACGCTCACGTGCGCTTGCCTGGGCTGAGTTTCCTGGAAACGCTCCACGCCGGAAATAAAAGCTGAAACAGCTCTGCTGTTCGTAGGAATGATAAGGTTTTTGCTGGTATAAAGATCCCGGCCCATCTCCACAAAGCCAAACCTGTAGGGGCGAAGCATGCAATGTATACGAGTATTCTCGGCGCCTTGGCGTTTTTGCCCATGGAAATGAAATTGTTGGGGGGGGGGGGGGAGGGTTAGAAGTACACAGCTTTGCTGTTAAGGTCTCGTGCATTTGAAGAATGAAGCGTTTAAGCGCGAGGCGTTGGATAACGAGCGTCCCAGTTAGTTCTTTTAGTACGCGTTACGTTCCAGCGCGAGGCGTTGAAAAACGAGTGTCCCGGTGTTTTTGTACCGTGATTACACGATGCGAGATACGACGGCGACGACAGGCGACGCCGACAGCCCGAGGCCCTACGGAGCTTCGCCCATAAAAGCAAGATTTCTGAACGCGTTGTTCCTACCGTGTTCGTAATATTTTAAGTAGCGGACATATTGAGGCACGCTAATCAAATCTGTTTTTGTTCCTTATGTAACTACTTTTCTGCAAAATGCGATAAGAAAGTAGAAGGGTTTCCAATGAAAGGCAGATGATGTGATTGTGAAAATTCCTCAAATAAGTGTTTGTTGCAGAAACACGTAGCCAAAATCTTCATGCTTTCTATACCAGCACAGAAGGCGAAAGCCTTTCTATTCTTTTATAATTTAACCATCTTCTGTTGTTACCCCCCTCCTGCCGGGTGGAAATTGATCTTCTTTTCATCGAGCATGCCCTGGAGGCAGATAACAAAAAGAGGCAAAACGACAAAAAAATAAAAAAAATAAAGGTGGGCGCCCTACTGTGACGAAGAGGAATTATTCGTCACTGTAGGCGGCAAGTACAAGAGCGCGCACGGAGAACAACAAGCCCTTTGAGCCGCTGAAAAATGAGATCCGCTGGGTGATAGAAGCATCAACATCTTGCTTCAGACCTTGCTCTTTTGTCCGTGAGGCATTTCCGTTTACTTTAATCTACAGCTCGCTTTTCTCAGCAGCGTTGCAGTTACAGACTGCGCACGCCTGAAGAATATACGACAAGAGACAAAACTAATCGTAACACCGAAATAAATTCGGCGAATCGGGACAGCACGCAGGTGGAGAGAGTGCTGATTAATGACCGCGGATATAAAACGTGATGAACGGTGCACACGAGCCGTCAACGACGGAGATGAGAGTTTTTTTTTCTTTTCGACGAAACACGCACGACGAACAAATGAAACGGAAAACGCAACAACAGACAAAAACAAAGAGAAGAATGAAAGGAGTCCGGAATGACGGCAGAGGAGAGGTACGAGTGCGGGGGTGCCGCCGCCATGAAAGCAAAGGATGAGGCGAGAAAGAGAAGGAAAAACGTTGCAGGTGTGGATTCGGGGCTGAAAGAGCTTCCACGCCCAGGCTGTCTATCTATCTCCAGGGAGCGCGAATATAGTCTGATCTTCGGGGATCCGCGCTTTGAGAGATCACCCGCTGAGGCGCCACGCCTGGCGCCCATTCGCCTGAATAGAGACTTCTCCGCCGGTCGTACGCCCGTCCGTTCTCCCGCGGGCTGGCGTACCCTTGCTCCGGCAATGTGTAACAGTGTTGTTGCCGATAGCGTATAGCCGCTTCTGCAAATCAGCCAGTGAAAGACTGAAGGGTCGGCGGCGGAGGCAAAAGAAACAACCAGAGATGAGACAGGCGGCAAAGTAAAGGGAACGTCGATCGCTTTCCTCTTCGCCCTGACGCGAACCCATCCCGCCGCTTGGCAGGATGGATCATCTTGTGAGAAACGCGCAGCTGGGCCGGCCCTGCCGATCTTGAACACCCGCTCGCCGCCGACAGTCGTTCCAGACAGGCGAACGGGAAGGGAGTATTGGCTGGACTGAACGCCGCCGTCTGACTACGGCTCCTGGTGATCGCGCTCGTCGTGCCGATGATTTCTCCCGCTTCCCCCAGCGCAGCCTGTTCCTCTTTTTTTCCCGCTACCGATATCCCGCCGAAGTTATTCCCGGGAGTCGATAGATACTTGCTCTCCTTTTGTTTTGCCGATCATTCCTCGGTGGTTCGAAGCACGCAGGGCGGCCTGCTTTCCTCCAGAAAGCCCCTCCGACTCTGAGTTCGGGTCGACGGCTGAGGATCAGCGACGTTGATAGCGTTTCTCGCTTTCCCCAGCCAGTGGCGTTCGGAGGCAACGACGAGGAATCGGAAGGCTTCGCACCAACCCTATGTCTGTCGCTCCCCTTACAGCTAACCCCGCGTCCCCTTTTTCCCATCTTCCGCCTCGCTCTCCAGCGCAAAGCTCCGGTTCTGGGAGTTGTGTTTCTCAACCCTGGTACCGGTTTATCCCTTCTTTCCGCAACTCATGCTTGTATACGAAAAAAAAAACAGGTGTGGGTTGAGACATGTGTGCACACTTGTCGGCGACGCCAATACAGACGCCTCCCTCGGTGTATTCCAGAGCCTCACTGAATAACTTGCATGACCATACAACGTCACGGCAATAAACGTACGCATCACTAGCCCACCTCCCATCTGTTTGCGCTCCTTCCGGGAGCATTCCCCGTCCTGACAGCTTGCTGTTGCCCCTCAGTGTAAGCCCTCGGCATCACAATATATTTTTGAACGCACTTGTTTCTTTCTCATTGCATCTTCTTCTTGGGTGGCAGTTTCTCTTGATCTCTTGATCTCTTCACTTTATGCGTTGTCTTTCGGTGACAGCTATACCATCGCTGCAGGGGGCGTGTTAGTTCTCCGGGGCGTATGTTAATTCGTAAGCTGTGCTGTTTCCCTGGAAGGTCTCGCTCCTTGCAGCTCGTCAACATTTCGCCCTTAACTTTTTCTAGTCGCTTTGTCTTAACACATCAGAACTTTTTGCATGTCACAAGAGGATTTTTTGTTCGGTGCAGCACAACCGCTTCGCGTTGCGCCTTTACATGTACATGTTACCCAAGCGTCGTTCGAGCCCGCTTAACTGATTTGGTACATAACGTGTTCTTTTGCGTATACATATGCGTGACCACGAGCTAGCCATGTTGGGGCTCTTTTAACAGACAAGTATTCTTTGGCGACTAAATCTGTAAGGCGACAAGTGTAACGTCTTAAATTTGCACAAAAATACGAATTAGTGTATTATAACCATTTAGTCGTTGCAATAGTGTAAATGTAGATGAGCAGTAAATTACGACTGAACATATAAGAGGTTAACAAGGAAAAAATTGAAGCAGTTCCACTCAATGTGAAAGCCGTCAATTGGTAAACAGCGATTTGCCATAGGTACTGTGGCGCCCTGTCTTGACTAGTCTCAGTATCAGCCTTGTGTTGATACCGAAGGTGGTCGCAACAGGGCGCGACAGCCCCTGAAAAGGCCTATATAGAGAGGCTGATTGAGCTGTCATTATTTTGGGGCAATGTTTGCCTTAATTCACGATTTATTTACTTATTTTACATTCATGTGTATTTATTTACTTATTTTACATTCATGTGTAACGCAATAAGATTTGCATCGGCTTCGTAACGCGAGGGACGCAGGTTCGATCCTGACGAGGGGAAGCGGTGATCTTTTTGAAGCCTCCGTTTGGATGTGCCACGCCCCGTGACTGCGTTGGCTAGATACCGCGACCCCGGACGAGCTTCAACAACAAGCCGTGCCCCTAAAGTGCTCCCCACTTAAAAAAACTACCACCTCCCCTCGCGGGAACCCCTGTGTAGATGCGATGCATAGGGGGTTCACGTTGCAGCGTTGGACAGCGGAGGAACGGCGCTGGAACGATGGAGCGGAGCGCGCATAACGGTGAGGGGACGCGCCGGCGCCAGTGCGTCTGCCGCAGCTATGACGCAACACAATCCAACACAATCCACTTCAATCCAATCTAATCCAAATCCAATCCAATCCAAGCCAAGCCAATCCAATCGAATCTAATCCAATGCCCTTCGCGAGAGAGTGTTCGCTATCGGAGAGGAGAGGGGGTGAGCGGCGGAGAGCGAAGCTGGCGCGGCGAGGAGAATGGGGGAGGGGCGGACGCCGACAACAACGACGCCGGCGCCGGATGGAGGGACAAGGCGGGTGAATGAGATGCGTGGCATCTAAAAAGGATAACAAAGAAAACGTTCGCATTAAAAAAGCCATGAAAGTTCACTTTCCCGCATTAATTGTTCGTCTGTAGGAAAGCATGCTTCGTGGCGGCGGCCCATAAAAAAATAACGGGTCGATAGATGTTTGTCCCGTGCATCAGCGCTTGTTCCGTGTTCCCGCGCAGCAGTCGTCTACCGTCGCACTTCCATGTGTTCCACAGCTGAGTACAAACTCGTCCAACGACATATTCTGCTCAGAATAACAACACCAATAACAATATCATTGGTGCCGGCAAAACATGGTGCAGTAACTGCCTCCACGTCAATTTAGTAAAGAACACGCAAAAAAGGGGAAAAAAATGAATTAGCAACTCCGTCTAAAAAAAGCAGAAGCAGCGGTCAGACCGAGTATCAATGCGATCTCTTTGAAGGGGTGGAATGCAGTCGACGGCTTTTGCAATGCAACTAAGGGAACGTAGAGCTGGTGAACCGGAGAAGCACTGTAAGGATGTTTACGCAATCATGAAGAGTTGCCGAAATTTCTGTACACGCGCATAAGTTCCAAGTGTTGGGAAATAGCTACGTATAGTTAATTAGCTTACTAGCGTATATTTATGAGCGTATATTTATTGACCCTAGTAACGAAGCTTCTATAGCAAGCGACCTGGTTACTTATGTCCTTGCTTTTGCCAATGGTATTTCATACGCCTGCGAAATGAGGGGTTGGAGTCGTAAATCGCTATGGCTGACGCAGTGCAGCAGTAGAGTAACCTGCAGAAAATTCAGTACGGTATTTTTCATGGCAGTGCCTTTGAGTAGATACAATGAAGAACTCGCTGCGATTGTGCTTCTGTATCGGTGGTCTATGTACATGATATGTCTCTCGTTAATACTTGGAAATTTTCGTATGCAGGCATCTGGTACTTTTTACTCTATGTGGCAGGACCACTCGAGGTTTTAGGGTCATGATAGATGTAGTGTTTTGTGCACTTGGAATCGCGCTTGTACCATCCAATGAACGAAGGTCAAATATTGTGATTGACCTTGTGTTAGCTTTTAAAGAGCAGGTCTTAAGTGCCCGCTCCTGTGGTTTCACGTCGTACGTCGCCGTCGGCATCGTTGCAAGCGAGAGAAAGAAGAGGACACCGAAGATGGAGCGAGAAGGAAGGCAGGTGAAAGAGGCAGGGTGAACGCAGGGTGAAAGAGACGGTAGGCGCAGGGTGCCGCGCGAGACACGCTTCGCGGCGGCGACGCGCTAGGGGATAGCGCCAGAGTAACGCTCGCCGTCGTGCATTCCCTGATGACGCGATCCCTTCCTGAGAGTAAGGAAGTGCTTTCCGAGCACAAACTCAGCGCCGCCGACGCCAGAATCCAGAGGTGGGCGCTGCTGAAGATACTCGCCGTCGCTCCACGCGCGCTCGAATTTTCCATTATCGTAATAGCCAGCAAAATTCTTTCTTAGATGTTGGTTATTTCTAATAAAGAATTTCCTTAATAAGCGTCTGTTCAAATCGTCGCCATTATCAGCTTAGTTGTGTTCATGGCCGGGCGAACGGCTCTCCTGAAGACATCCAACTACTCCTACCCTGGCCGGTCCCAGTGTAATGTTTGCTTCTAAATTTTCTTACGTCATTACTTCATAGAACTGTCTTCACTCCCTCCGCCTTTGCCCAACCCACCTGTTTTGGGTTTGCGTCGCGGCGTTGCAAAACGTGGACAGAGAATTGTAGCAGATCGAAAAACTGGAAAAGCCCCCATTTTCAATTGCAGAGCCCGCTTTTCCCTCCGTACCTCTCTACACTGCTAAAGCTGTGGTCCTCCAATGGTATCCTCAGAATAAAGGGGTCTGCGAGAGGATTTAAGGGGTCCGCGATGACCTCGCCGAAGCTCTCCCCTCCAATTCTAACCTCTTTTTTCGCCACACGTTACTGGCAACATCGTCAGTGCCATCTCCGCATCACATGGACATTTAATTTCTTCGCGTAACACATGTTTTAACCTGGGATTTTTGCGCAACACATCAGCTGTGCAAAAACGCCAGACATACGAAAGGCAACCTCTGGGTATGTCTTGGCGGCGGAGCTAATGGTTTAACGGCTGAGCACGAGGTCGCGTGTTTGATTCCCGGCCGTGGCAGCCGCTTTTCTAGTGGAGGCGAAAAGCAAAAACTCCCGTGTGTGCGTGGTTTTGGGGCACGCTAGTGATCCCCAGGTGGCAAACCGGAGCCCTCCACTACGCTAGTGATCCCCAGGTGGCAAAATTAACCGGAGCCCTCCACTACGGTGCGCATCATCGCCCGCGTTACGTCGGCGAGTTAAAGGGACACTGAAGTGAATTTGTCAAGCTCCCGTTTTTGCTTCCACTGCGTAGACTGGCTCAAAGTAGCCCACTTTTCATCGTTTATCCGGTTGACAAGTCGGTAAATATTTTACAAAGCGCGAAAGAAGAAAAACTACCATGCGCGGTCTGTGGCGGCCGCACCAACTAAACGCTGTGACGACGGGAGGAGATGCACCGTGATTGGACGATGTCCAAGGTTAGCATTCAAGCAAGTTTCGGTTTCGGTTCTGTAAAACAACGTGCTTGACATCCGACGGCATCGTTGGATGGACATTCTCAATACTTCAGTAATCGTAGTACCGCGCTTCTACTATGTTGTCGGCTGTGAAATGCATAAGATAAGCCTCCCAGGATGGCTTGGAATTGTACCAGTCACTAGCCGAGGCCTACGCAGTGGATGAACGCCCTCCGCGTCCCCGCAGACGCTCAAATGCCATGCGCTTTTCCCCCATATTTGGAGCTTGCCTCACTCATGTCCGTATCGTAAAAAGCGTGTTCGCACCAGTCTAAAGGTCTGTTGATTCTGGCCTGTGCCCAGTGTCCGCAAGCAGTGCGTGCTTATGGCAACAGCACGCCAACGAGAACTCGCTAGCGCGCCAGTGTCAGCCTGCGCGCGTTCTGTGAACTAGTTCGTGGAGCAATGAACGTTGCGGCCCAAAAGAAGGTGAACTCAGCACAGAAAACATCGGCGGAAAGCGAAAAAAGATTCGAATTCGTGACTTGCAAAACACTTGCATACCTAACGCTCCAGAGCACTCGGCCGCGGGCGAGAGCTACTGAGCTTGGAAATAAAAGGTATATACTGTGTAACCAGTTTACCCTTTTATTTATTTTTCGCATTTCAAGCCGCTTAGGTGACTACTTGTTGTATTGCGCTCGTGCAGTAAGCGTCCCCCAAGTTTCCACAATATCTCACGTCTAGCGATTGCATTTCTTAGACGGAAAAGCGTTCACAGATGGGTAGTCATGCTGCTGACCGCTGTGCTTGTTCGCCCAGCGCAAGAAAGTGCTTCCCGCACCCTAGTTTTACGCTGTACGGTAAAATTATCAGCTGATTTTATTTCCTCAGTACCTATATTGACTTCGCAGACTCTTCTCCCACCTTCAAGAGGCTTTATGTTTTCCTACTGGCGTACCAGTCAGCGAAGCGTCGCATGTGCGCTTGTGCAGCGCTTGTGTGAAGCGACTTTGACTTGGAGCTAGATACAGTGTACAAACTAACCAAGTAAAGAAAGGCCCATTCTTCCATTCACAAACGTGTCCTGGCTTCGTTTCAACTGAGCGAACGAATTGCGACGACCCGTCGGCGGCCGGCGGACGAAACGCTGGGCCGACTGACTCTGTCTGAAGGCCGGGGAGCCGTGCAGTAACGCAGCCAATTGCCAGCTCATCTCCTCCCGACGTCAGACGAAAACGCCACAGAAAATGGGCGAGGGTGCAGAGAGGAGGACAGCATTTTCAAAATGATGTTTCAACTAAATAAATTCGTGTAAACACACTCAGAGTGGTCGAAACAGGGCCTAGGGACTCCGGACTACAATTTGCGCTCGTATTCCCGCAATGTTTACAAATCACTTCCGTGTCCCTTTAAACCCTACAATCAATCAGCAAATTGTTTAACAGTGCCTCGGATCGGCATAACAGTCAGGTGCGAAAAGCGGGCATCGAACAAGTATAGGCTATATGTGCGCGGCTTTAGGTGCAAGTACGAATCGTTTGACATTATGATACGGATTCATATACGTCTCGTGGGGTTCAATAACTTTTGCAGGAACCAAAGGAGTCCCCGGCGCACTCCTGGATGAGAACCACTGTCCCGAAATATCCCCTCAGAACTTACATTACAACGCGCTCGAGATAAACTGCGGCAAGCCGCAACGCCTTTCCGCGAAGCACTTCTACGGAAGCGTCTTTATCAATACTTGTAGCCAGATCTTGAAGGCTATGCGAGTATCACCGACTGCAAGGGTGCATGATAGGCGACGGCGAGACGTTGAGGAGCGACCAGCCATTGGATCCAAAGCCTTCGCCAAGGCTAAAGTGTCCTTTTTACACCAGTGTTAATGGGACCATCAGAAGATGAGTAAGTGTTGTCAATAGAAAATAAAAAAATAGAAGAACTTGCGAAGGCACTCGTGTTTCATAATACCTCCCAACGCAGTACTCATAGTAGCGCGGAGGTAAACGCGCAGTCCTTACCGTACTTTTTTGCCCTAGTATCTTTGGAAGAAAAGGATAATGGAAGAAAAAGACATCTACGACAAGGACTCCGCTGCGCTGACCGCAGTCCTTGTCGTCTTCTGATTGTCCTAGTCTCTTTGGAAGAAAAGGATAATGGCAGAAACAAACATAGACGACATAGACTGCGCTCAGCACAGTCCTTGTCGTCTTTTCTTTTCCCTTGCTTTTTATCACGCTTTATTTGTTCTTTCATTATGTACCCACATGCCCATGCCAACTTTCCCACACCATTTCAGCGCCCATCGCTCTCCTGCTATGACTTGCCTAAAACAACCCCCTTGCGTCCTCAACGCTTGGTATGCCAACACGTCGAACATTTTGATGTCAATCAAACCCCTCCTTTCCCCTTCATTCATTTCCCAACGTTCTCTCTAACCCCTTACATTGTATAAGAACCGGCGCCGTCATTTGTACAAGCTGCTGCAAAGCTCTCTCCCACCTCGCGTGGCGCAACGCGAGGCGGGAGCCAAAACACGTGTGCGTGCCGCCGCCGGCACTTCATCTACTGACA
>NW_027526460.1:147857638-147917638 GCF_048455015.1 Haemaphysalis longicornis | reverse complement strand
CAGCCGAGTCCGCCATGTTCTAACCTCGCTCATCTCGCGCCACATCTTCATCCTCACCCGCACATGTCCATCCCGTGGGATTGTCCCCCGCCACTATTGCCGGATTACCAGAATACTTACTTACATACATACATACATACATACATACATACATACATACATACATACATACATGCATACATACATACATACATACATACATACATGCATTCATTCATTCATTCATACATACATACATACATACATACATACATACATACATACATACATACGTACCTACGTACGTACGTACATACATACATAAACCACAACTTTACTGGGAGTCCTGTTCGGTCAAGGTCCGCTCCCCAGCCGATCCGGCTGCGAACACCTAACCCAGCCGAGTCCGCCATGTTCTAACCTCGCTCATCTCGCGCCACATCTTCATCCTCACCCGCACATGTCCATCCCGTGGGATTGTCCCCCGCCACTATTGCCGGATTACCAGAATACTTACTTACATACATACATACATACATACATACATACATACATACATACATACATACATACATACATACATACATGCATTCATTCATTCATACATACATACATACATACATACATACATGCATTCATTCATTCATTCATACATACATACATACATACATACATACATACATACATACATACATACGTACCTACGTACGTACGTACATACATACATAAACCACAACTTTACTGGGAGTCCTGTTCGGTCAAGGTCCGCTCCCCAGCCGATCCGGCTGCGAACACCTAACCCAGCCGAGTCCGCCATGTTCTAACCTGGCTCATCTCGCGCCACATCTTCATCCTCACCCGCACATGTCCATCCCGTGGGATTGTCCCCCGCCACTATTGCCGGATTACCAGAATACTTACATACATACATACATACATACATACATACATACATACATACATACATACATACATACATGCATTCATTCATTCATACATACATACATACATACATACATACATACATACATACATACATACATACATACATGCATTCATTCATTCATTCATACATACATACATACATACATACATACATACATACATACGTACCTACGTACGTACGTACATACATACATAAACCACAACTTTACTGGGAGTCCTGTTCGGTCAAGGTCCGCTCCCCAGCCGATCCGGCTGCGAACACCTAACCCAGCCGAGTCCGCCATGTTCTAACCTGGCTCATCTCGCGCCACATCTTCATCCTCACCCGCACATGTCCATCCCGTGGGATTGTCCCCCGCCACTATTGCCGGATTACCAGAATACTTACATACATACATACATACATACATACATACATACATACATACATACATACATACATACATACATACATACATACATACATACGTACGTACGTACGTACGCACGTACGTACGTACGCACGTACGTACATACATCTTTGTGACGTCAACACGGGGACATGGTTTTGCGGCACATTGCAGTTGCCGATCTCCAGTAGCGCGCGTTCGGACAGTTGTGCGGGAAATTACACTTCCGCGGAACTAACGCTGGATATCTGTTTGACTGATGATCCTCTGCAATTTTCACATCACAATCACACGCCTAACTTCAACAATTCAAAAATTAATTGATACGAGCTAATTAAAAAGTCGTTTTATTACGGCCTGATAACTCCGCTGATAACTCCGCGCAAGAAAAAGAAATTTTACCTGCGAAAGACAGTTTTTAAACATTTTCTAAATTTTCTAAGGCTTCCCTAAAACACCCTGTATAGGGTGGTTATGGATATATCGGTACTACTGGAGCCGTAGTTATGGTGCTACCTGAAATAGTACGGAGTTATTTTATTCATGGGGCTTTTATGCGTTGCCATGTACTCGTTTATTTTATTGTTTCAATTGTTCTATTTTCGTTTTTTTTTTATCTTTCAGTTTCCGCACACCTCAAGCTACGCTGAGCACACCCAAGATCACATTGTTTCATGGCGATGGTTTTCTGGGACGCACCACACCGCGGGCATCAAAGCGGTGCGGCTTTTGTGCTTCAATGTATTGTAACCATAAAACAAAAATAAAGGTAAAACAAAATGTGAATGTGGTGGAAGGTATAGAAACTGAGTTTTTCGTTCGAGCATGCGTCAAAGACATTCTGTCGGAGCTTCTCCTCATGGCGTAATGCGGCCACAGGAGCATGTCGACTTTCTTCGCTTCGCTTCTTGTACATAGACCGGCATACACGGCGGCGGCCAGGCATAGCGCCAGCTCCTTTTCACTAGCGCGCTCCGCCCTGCGCTTCCCCCGCGCCTGCTCGGAAACTGGCCCGGAGCCATTTTTGCAGCCGGTGTCGAAGCCGCTCTCAAAACGGCATGCGGAAGGAAACTTATTATAACGCCATGAACGCATCATGCCCGACGACGCGTGGAGGGGGTGAGCGGAGGGGTCGAACCCGGGGGGCCTATATCCTCTTGATTCGATAATCCGGAATCGTCTAATCCGGAAACCAAATCGCAGAACGAAGCGCTTCCGGGCCCCGCACGATACTGAACAAATCGGAAACAGCAACGCTGCTGCAGAAGCCGCAGCCGGGGTTCGCGGCTCAATTAAAGGGCGCAGCGCAGCGAAGAGCCCCCCGCAAACGCGATCTCAACACAAGGCATAACGAGGGGCTGCAGGCCCCCGGGGGAAACCGTGCGACGTACAGGAAAGAGGAAGGTGAAGGTTGTCGGAACAACAATGTGCGCTAAACGCGTAATCGTGCCACCGCCGTGGAACGTGCTAGGCGGGGAGCGGGCACGCGTATCGAGGTTATAGCGCGTGAATGCCGCGAGCGAAGGGAAGGGAGTTGCTGCAGCTGGGGAGAGTTAACAGCGCTCCCAGCCTTTTAATGGTCACGCCGCTACGCTCCGCTGAAGCCGGCCGGGACGTGCAGGGAAGGCCCCGCGCGCGCGTGGACAAGCCGGAGTTCGCGTGCGCGGCCCGAGCAAACCTCGCAACCTGGCTCCTCGGTGCTGCGACTGCTGACGAAGTTCCGAACGCACGTTTTCAGCTAGGTGAGTTTTGTGCGGTCGGCGCCACGCCACAGGAAAATAAAAACGCTCCCCTCCCCTTTTCTATCCACCCCCACCGAAGCCCGTTCCTTTGGGCCGCTGTTGTCTCTCAAGCCGGGGTTGCCGCTCATGTGACGTCATGGGACGCGGGGCCTGCCACCGCTCAAGTGTCCTGGGTCTCAAGCCAGTGGCCTCCGACCGGGTATTGGGTTGCAGACAGATTTGGGGAGTTTTGCGTGGCGTTCAGGGTACTGAACACGTAAAAAAAGATGTAAAAGAACACAGAACAGGGAGCGACAGATGAACAACGTGGTTGGAACAAGCTCTTTTTTTTTTTTTTCACTGTTTCACCGTGTTAACGTTTCTGCTCAGTTGATTGCCTATGTCACGCACGTGTCTGAAGGGCGTAGCTTTCCTCTTCTGACCTAGCCTCTCCTGTGTTCTGCTGCATTTTGTGAGGACTTTGAAACGAAGGAACGTGGTGAATAGCTTATAAGAACCTAAAAGTAAACTAAAGAGTTGCTAACAGTCGGCCTACATCGCTACATTCCGCAGTGCGGTGAGCACAAATTTATCAGCAGCTGAAACCCTCCTTTAATGAAGAACAAAAGGGCCGAACGTTTGAAAGTAAGGTCTCTGCTCTATAGTTGTCATTTCATTCACAGCTTTCATAGATTTCATAGCCTTTATGTAACATTTCGGGCCTTTACAGGTCCAAGCAAGTAGGAGTAACACTAAAGAAAAAAAGGTTCGGGCACTCAACTATGAAAAAACAAAACGCACGGCAGAACAGGTTTCCAGACTAAAAACACAGACAGCATGAAAAAAACAACAAATTATGATACAGTGCGTTTTCGAGAGTTTGGTTCCTTCACCGTTCGCGGGAAAAAAAAGAGAAAGTTTGAACGCGGAACGATTAATAATTCGTGGGTGATAAAACGGGACTGGTCGATTGGTAAGGTTTTCAAAAAAAAAAAAAAGTATGGTAACGTGCAGACGTGTCCGTGTAAAGTATATGATACGTTGCTCATGAGATGTTGCTGTCTTGTCATACGTAAGTGAAACCTCGGGGAAGGCGGATTGAAGGAAACCACGGCGAGAAGTCGAGGGGTGAGGGGTAATGACGGAGGGAGGCGCTTGGTTAGGGAGAGGGGTGAAGAACTGATTCGAGAGGTGAATTCGTAGGGTAGGGGAAAAATTAGTGCCGTTCCCCTCTGTGAAGAAGGATTATCTGCGAAGCTGAACGCCGTCTACGGGGTGCACGAAACAAAACAAGTTTGTTTGTTTGTAATTTACCATAGAGCATACTTCCTAGCCAGTCAGCGGAATGAAACTTGGAATCCCGAGCTTTACTCTAGAGTACAAACATGGAGATGTCTGTTTCCATCAGGCGTATTAGGCATGTTAGTGTTTTTTTTTCAATCAATCAATCTGTTTATTTGGCATCTACACACTTACAGATGCCGGGAGCACCGACAAAAAGCCAATAAAGTGGCTTGACGGGGTCCGTGCCCCTTAATGTACAGGTCATGTAAAAGTGCACATTCAAATTGTAGTACAAGCTGCGCATGCATAAAATTCGCGTTTATACAATAAAATCAGCTAGCAACAACACCGCAGCACCACCGCATTTAGCGGCATAAAACGCAAACACAAATACACCCGCCCAAGATTACACTTATACAGACAACCTGCAGGGTAGAAAAACAAAATGATAAGACATGACACCTAAGGAATCGAAAAATACTGACGTGCACGTAGTTCGAAATACAGAAAAATACAGACAAATATGTAGGAAAACCGAAAAGGAACAAAAATAACAAATCACAGGTTATATTCCGAGTTTAGCAACGTAGGCAAAGTATAACACAGCAGCTGCTTGCCATAATTTGTTCTCGGGATGGGAACAAGCCATGGTTCTGCATGACGTGTATTATGGCTGTGACTGCGGGGTGTTAAGTTTGCAATATGTAAAAAAGAAGAACTGCATCTTTTTCTTTCTTTGTGATACCGTTTAGTTAGTGTTTCATTATATAAATGCGTAACGGGACTGATATTCATAGTTTCAAAGAGTGGTCCTGTGTGCGCATCATACGTCGAGTTCGCTACTGCTCGCACAGCTTTCTTCTGTATTAAATGGAGTTTGCTAATGTTGGCATTTGTTGTGTTGCCCCACACAAGTAAGCAGTAATTGAGGTGGGAGAAAAAAAGAGAGTTGTAAATCAAAAGCTTGATTTTTTGGGGTAAGAAAAAACGCAACTTGGTAAGAATCCCAGCAGAACGCGAAAGTTTACCTACTACATTTTCAACGTGTTTGTTCCAGGTCATGGTCTCTTCAAAGTAAACACCGAGACTTTTAAAGTGGGACACAGTACTCACAGCAGATGCTCCGATGTGCAGGCAACCATCAATATAGGCTTGCGAATTTTTTGGCCTAAATAGCACGGCTTTATTGTTAATTTGTAACGCATTGATTGTGCTCCAGGCGTTTAGCGTTGCCAGCACATCATTGGAATCACGCAACAATCGTGTAGGTTCCTTTGCCGTAAAGAATAATGTAGTGTCATCCGCGTAAATAACGAATTTTGCAGAGGTAGAAATATTCACAATGTCATTTATGTAGAGTATGAACAGTAATGGCCCAAGGATGCTTCCTTGGGGTACTCCTGAATTTAGAGGTTTACTAGCAGATATTTTATTATCAATAACAAAAAACCTGGCTCCAAAACTGCAGATAGCTTCGTAGCAGATCTAAGAATACACCCCTGAAACCATAATATTCAAGTTTTGTGAGCAGAGTTACATGGTTAATCCGGTCGAAAGCTTTTGAAAAGTCTACAAACACCGCTAGCGTTAGCAGCTTATTTTCAAACGACGTTAAAATGAACTGTTTTTGTGCCAGTAGCGCTGATTCCGTCGAAGACCCTTTCTTAAAACCAAATTGGGAATCGGTAATTATACTATGTTTTTCGCAGAATGTGGTCATTCTTCCTGTGATTATTTTTTCAAGGCCTTTAGAAAACACGGGTAGGATGGATATGGGCCTGTAATTAGATAACTCGTTTTTATCGCCGTCTTTAAATATCACGCTAACTTTAGCCATTTTCATACGGTCTGGGAAAACGCCGTTTGAAAGAGCAAGATTGTACACATGTGCAAGGGCAGGGCTGATTATGTCAAGCGTGTACTTCACGGGTCGTATTTGCATGTCATCGTAATCACATGACCTGCTATTGCGTAACGTACAAAAAACGGAACAGATTTCAGCGCTACTTGCAGGTGTTAAGAATGCACTTTTGCAATTTCTAGCTGCCATATATTCGACGATATGAGGGTTATGAGTACTGTTTACAATGTTGACAAAGTAATTATTAAACTCATCTGCTAGCTGCGTTCCACAGGTTGGTTTACCATTTAGCATTAGTTCTGTGCTTCGCGTGAATTCTTTTTCCCTGCCAAGTAGGGAGTTTAGTTTTTGCCATAAAACATCCGTTCGTTTCATTGCCTCCTCGTTAAAGATGTTGAAAAGGTAGTTTCGTTTAGCCTGTCTAAGACAGTTTTTGACCTTATTTCGAAAAGCCTTAAATGCCACAAGATCAGCGGGGTTCCTAGTTTTTAGGAAACGCCTATAAAGAGAATCTTTCTCTCTTATAAGCTGCAAGGATTCGGGCGTAATCCATGGCTTTCTTGATTTTCTGGTGCGCAAACGCTTGCGTGGGAAGTGTTTTTTATAGACCGATATAAATTGTGTTAGAAAGGCTTCGTAGGCAATATCCGGATCGTTTGCCGCATATACATCCTGCCAGCTTATCGTAGCTAGTTCGTTACGAAAAAGGTCTAAAGTAACTGCATTGATATCTTGGAATGTTGGGCCGGGGCTTCGTCGAGGGTGTTTCGTTTCAGTAGTGTCTGTCATCAGAAAGATAGGTAAATGGTCACTGATATTTATACCAATGGTACCAGACTCAATATTGGGGTCCTCAACGTTTGTAACGAAAACATCAATTAGTGATGTAGAATCGGGTTGAATACGAGTAGGTGCAGTGACAGTGCTCACAAATGCATTCGATGTCAATATTGTTGCAAATTCACGCTGTGCTGATGTCGGAGCTAACATATTGATATTTATATCCCCACCCAAAACAAGTTTTAGACGGTTTTCGTTTATCCACCCTAAAAACGCATCGATAAATGATAGGAAGGCACACATGTGTGGCACACATGTTTGTGTAACACACCAACACAATCCGCGATACTACTGAGGACACCGGGCAGGCCTCATTGGGTCGTTTGACGTCCACGTTTAAACCTCCCATCAGCACAACCAACATGTCATCAGTAAAGGCATGAAACCTTTACCGGCGCGTCCACGACCCCCCCCCCCCCCCTTCTCCCTCCACTCCCAATCCTTGCACGCATAAAGCGGCAACCGGTTATGGGCGCGTGTTTAGAATTGAAAGATACTGCAGATGCCGCTGGGTCCATTTAAGCTTAACAAGTAATTGTGGCTAGCGTCTGCGTTCCAAGCGGGCAAGTTGCGGTTCATCCAGGAGGGATTCACTGCTACTCGACAAGCTGGCGGCAACGTCTTCACGTGGTTTTCCGGCCCATTCGCCCTTCGTTCTGGCAGACGCTCCTTCAATTCCCGCTCTTCTTCCTTCATGCGAACGAAATGGGTCCGTGAAGGGTGTGCGTTAAAGCCTAGAACGTCACGAGCTCTATTCTATAGCGGACAAACATGCGGCCGTCAATTTCCCTCCCCGGTCGTAGGCATCGTACTAAAAGTGTAACACACCAACCCAGACCGAAGCCACTCCATTAATGACGATGATTACAGGTGGCATTGACTCGTGAGACTTCGGCGTTTAAATCTCCGACCTGCAGAAGGGGCATGCCACCGGTAGTGGCGTGAAGCCCAGCTGTGTGTGCACGCCCCCCGCCTTCCACCCACAACCGTGCACGAAAAAACCGGCAACTGGTTATGGGCGTATACTTAGGGGCGAAGTACACGGGCGAAAAGGCCGCTCGGAAACACTTTCTAATCGCTCTAAGGTAGAAAATATCGACCACAGGGTGGATTATGCCTCATTTCTTCTTTTTATTTGGTTCTCATAACAAAATCAGCCCACACGAGGGCTGATCTTATCAAATCATTTTTACCGCCCACGTTCTGGCGATGCTTTTCGTTCGCGAGGAAGTTGCGGACAGAATCAAAAAAGAAAAAGCAAATCCTAATAGGCTTCTAATCACTGGAATAAAAGCAGATTTAGCCACCTTTTATGTATTGGTTTGGACAAAAAAAAAATACTGAGGAAATCTATGCTTGCCTACATATTGAAAAATCGGAGCAAGTGTTGCAATTCCTAAACGTTATCTCGCACTCATTCTGGCCTGCCGCCCAGAGGTGTTCGTTGACGAAGTTCTTTTTTGTCTTCAGATTGAAAAAGCTAATTTCTGGCCGATTTCACCGACCATTCATCTAAAAAGCTATCCGGCAATCACAAACAATTCAAATGATGTGAAGTGCGCCCGCGTGACTCTCCCTGCATAAAGCAGTCACAAACACAATTTCAACCTTCGGTAGCGGTTCGAAAATTATTTTCTTACTGAAACTTTCCTGTGCTTTTTTTCGCGAGAATTGCACATTTCGGACAGAAGTGTGTTTACATCGGCATTCAAGGGCGTTAGGCATCCGAATGCGGAGAAATGTGTGTTTTCCACACCAAGACTAAATAATCGCACGCCCTTTATGTGACACATACCGCGAGCGTTTTTGCTTTATCGGCAAAATGGTCCTTGTTGGGGAAATTAAATAAAAATTAGAACCAACGTCAACTAACATGGGTGTACTTAGTACTGTTCATCATTACATCGCTTTCAACGTAACATTGTAACCGTCATAGTCCGTTTTCATTTCTGGGAGTAAGTAATACAGCAGTATTTGTGGTAGCAGTAATACAGCGGTAGTGATGAATGCTTTTGTCGCAATACAAAAGCAACATGCGCCGGAGAAAAACAGAAACTGGCGCGTGACGGTACGACATTTCAACGCGCACTACATGCCGCTGGATGGTCAAAATTGCACCCTGACGGCTCGCCTCATAGCCCAGATATAGCTTTGAGTGATAAAACCAAATGTAAGGCACAACAGCAGCAGTGTACCTGATGCTTTAAGTACCACTAACGATGTCTGCACGAAGACTTTAACGAAATTTACTTTGTTGAGGTCCCCATTTTGCAGTTACTATTCGTTATAATAACACAATGCCTTTTTTTTTACCACAGCTCTTTAAAATAATGGCTCCAGGGCTGCCGAGGAGTAGCGTGTCGAGGAAAGCGCCCTGCAATCGCATCCTTTTTATGCCCATGGATCTCTCATATTCATTGAGAGACCGGGTGCAACGCCGCGCGTGCCCGCCGCGCCATCCGATTAAGCAAGTCGGCCGAGTTTTGTTTGCGCCTCTAGCGGTCTGGCTCCAGCTAATTAGGGTCTTGATGAATCGGCTCGCGTGCTCTCAGAGACCCAGCGATAGCACAGGCGATGCCCGCTTGCGAGATGCGAATGCCCCATTCCTCAATTACGCTTCCCAATCTCTTTTCGCGCTGTTCTAATGCACTTTCTGCTCCACCAAAATAGAGATACACACTTCTTCGCATTATACGGATACGCAGGGTAGATTTTTTACAGATTTAACGTTTAAGGATGACGACTGAAGAAGGTATGAAATGGTAGAGATCCCATTCAGAATATCTATCGTAAGCTGAAGAAGAAAGTTCTTGCATGGAGTCATGTGCGAACGTGTACGATGTCTGCGTATAGAGCTTGGGGACAATGCCTTTCAATATCAGAAATGTTTAAACTTGAAATTGGTCCATTGGTGTTCGCAAAAAAAAAAATACCCAGAAAGTTTTTGTTCTTGTGTGGCTGCAGCAATTCTGCGGCCTTCCGAACGCACCTTTTTTTTTTTTTTTTTTTTTTTTTTGCGCGCGCGGCTGGAACATTTCTGTGCCATTCCGAACTCGCCTTTTTTTTTTTTTTTTTCGCGTGCTATCGTAGAAACCAACCCAACGAGCGTTCCTAACTAAGTGAACGCGGGGCTGCCGATTATATACACATATTTTGCCTGCAATGTACCTGCAGTGTTTTTTTTTTTTTTTTTTGCGCTAAACAACGGGGGGATGTATGACAAGCGTAGCGGTTCACGACGGTCGAACGGTTATGACGATTTTAACCGAGTGGTTTTCGAAGCCTCGGCGTCACACCCTGACGACGGTACACAAGGCTCTACTTCCGTCGGTTATCTCGCTGCGCCGCCTCATTCCGGCAGACGCATCGACCGCTGCCTAGATATGACGACAAGGGGAACCAATAAAGTGCTTTGCACTTAAAAAGCTCATCCGGCAAGACCTTCGCCCAGCCCCGTTGGAGCCGTGCCACGATCTCCTAGCTGTGACGTAGTCGCGCCCGTCACCACCGCTCGACCTTCGGGAACACCGTGCGTTCTCTGCGGAAAACAGAACCGCTCGCGCTACAGACGCCGAGTTCGCGAAGCCGGTTGCCGCCGGTTCTAGCGTGTGCTCAGGGGGTCCACTTTGGGTGGGATGTAAAAGACTGCATACAAAACTATCCGGGCCCGCCAGTCATGGTGAACTTTCAGCGGCAAGTTTGGAAATCTATTTGAGGTGCAACAGCCGGGTCTCCGACGAAGGGAGAGGGGCCGCCAGCTTTGATGTTTCTCCAGCCTCGCACCACTGGTGCAAGCTGTGCCAATTTTTCATCGGGCACTAATCATCAATAAAAGTAGATTTTTCAGCAACCGTAAGGGAGCAGCACACACACACACAAAAAACAGGCATGCACACACACATGACGGCACAAACGCACACACACACACACGGAAACACACGCACACACACGCACGCACGCACACACTAGCGCATACACGCACACACACGCAGGCACACACACATGCGCGCACACACACACGCACGCACACACACGGAAACACGCGCACACACACGCACGCACGCACACACTAGTGCACACACGCACAATACTACACACGCACACACTAGCACACACACACACAATACTACACACGCACACGCACATACGCTCACACACACGGACACACGCACACGCATGCACACACAAACACACGCGACCGCACGCACACACACCCGCACACCACAAACACACGCGCACGCACACACGGACACACACATACGCGCACATACACACACGCACGCACGCACACACATGGAAACACTCGCACACACACGCACACACACTAGCACACACACGCACAATACTACCATGTGTTATCATACCATGTGTTATCAGACTGCGTCTTTTTTATTGGTTGTCATAAACACTTTTCCATTCACGTAACCGCCGGTGCGATCACTTCAGTTGTCTGGCAACCATTGTAGGAGAACTCGGACCCATAGAGCTTCATAGTAGGTATACTAGAGAGAAAACTGCGCCTGGTAAGCCATGTCGTCGTGGGGGTTTGTGGGAAGACCCCCGCTTTTGGTTCGGGCTTGGCATTACAATTGGGTTTTTAAGCGGTTTCTGGGATTTGCGTTCTTCACTATGCATTAACACGGCTACGAGCTACGAGGAATCCTGCCTGTTCTGAGGTAGCCGTGTTCGGTGAAACAGCAGGCAGTGCGGGATCGTACCTGACGTTGGTAATGCCGCAGTCGAAGGAGGTATGACTGAGCGGGTAATATGCCACCGCGAAATTTTTAGCTGACGAAAAAGAGAAAAAAAGAGCACTTCGACGAAGGCAAGATACGACATACACAGGCGCCTGTATCTGTCCCACCTTGTCATCGTCCATGACTGCTTAACGCCACGTTTTCGTTTTTCTTCAAGTATAAACTAGAGCCAGCTCGCTCAGCAGCAACCTTTGTTAAACTGTAGCTGACGGTCGGTGCACTGGTTCCCCACGAAGGCGACGTTTTCATAGGCACGCTCGAAAAAAATTTCCAAACTCTTGAAACAACTTATTATTTGAAATGACGGCAAAATTAACAAAATAAGAGTGTCTAAGTAGTCCCTCCTCCTCCACCCCCCCCCCCAAATATTAACTACCAACTTGGCCGCAGGCAAAACGTCCCTGAAAAAATACGCTTACTTCCTTTTTCCTTAGTTTTAAAACAGCCTGTTTTATTTTCAACTTACATAATTGCACACTATTCTTCCCGTTTTTGCAGCACTTTGTTTAAATATTATGTCGCTAAAACGTTTCAATCCAAGTCAATGATGAAACTAAGGCGAGCGCATGATCTAATGGCGGCTCATGACGACACAGACGGCCTTGAAGTGAGCCGCATAGACGCTAGTGCGTCATTCCTCTCTAGTGTATATTGTAAGAAACTCTTATGCTCAGACCTACTAGCTGTTTGTACTCAGTTTCCATGGTGAAGTTCGCGTTATTTCGGAGAATTCTCTTCTGACTCTTACTTTTTAGTTACCCCCCATGTGATTTGAGCGTGCGGTCACCGGGCCAGCCTGCAATGAAGTAGGCCACTTTATCCACTAAACCACAGACGCAAAGAGCGCACGCGGCCTAAAACTACGGCATGAAAGCCGCTCCGTATCTGTAGCCCAGCATTTCGCCTTTTTTAAAAAATTAACTCTTATCTACTCAGAGCTTTAACCGCCACCTTATTGTCGAACACTTCTGCAGTAAGCCACCGGGGAGCATATCCTATTGACAAAGCAACGTGAACCAGCGTTAACAAGGCTAACCTCAAACAAGTATAAGAATCGAACTACGTAATGGCGAGGCTAGGCGACGCGCGCTGTACTTTACTTCTACGCGCGCGCTGTATCATTACTTGTCATTACTGTATCATTACTGTATCATTACGCGCGCGCTGTATCAGCGCGCGCGTAGTACAGCGCGCTGTATCATTACTTCTCGCTTGTTATTTTTACGCTTGAAGAGTAAAATACGGATTTGGGTTAATTTCCGACTACTCGAAGTTCCTAAGATAAACGTGTCCAGGTAGTAAATTCCCATTTTAAGCTTTCGGGCATTTAGCTGGTCAGGTGAGGAAGTTCACGTTCGCTCAACTCACATTAGAGACTATATGTGAAACAAAGGTCGGCAATCTTGTGCAGGGATACCGGAGTATAGAACGGCGGGCTAGACTAGGAAGAAACACTGTAAACAGTTTACAAATACTCAGTTTACGTCATGGTTACTTTTGCCTGCGTCACTCGCCCGCGTTGTTGACTGGGAGTTCGGCCATGTTGATCAGTTGTATCAGACATCAGATATTGCCCGTTCTTCAGTTCCCGGCAAATTTCATTGTGGCGGTGATGTCGTAGCTGTATCTGATTCTTTGCGCGCCCGCTCTACACCGACGTGTTGTGCAGACGAGGGGGGGGGACCTATGATTGGCTGCTTAACTTCTTCACATGACGTCACCTCATGACTTGAGGACGAAAGCCTCGGTGAAACCGTAACTGCATTTTTCTACCAATTTGCCGGTATCCTGCAGCGAAACGGCTATGCGTAGTTTGTTTATACGGTGTCACAGTTCTAAATACCAACCCAACACATTTTTTTAAATCTCTTCCCGAACATTGAAGTTGTGGTCGTGAAAGGTAACGGTCGTTTCGTGTGGGTCACTTTGAGCAAGAACGTAAGAGTATCCGTGTTTCGATGTGCTTAATCACCGATCTCGTGGACGGTATCAACGCGCTGGTTTTGGCTAGGAGGACAAGAGAGAGGGAGGGATAGAAAGAGAAGACCTTCCTTTAAAAAGCAATTGGGGAAATTTGGGCCGAGGAGCCCCGAAGTACAGAGCACCGGATACAGCAGATCTCCGTCCCTGCCCTCTCAATAAGGTCACACTGATCTTGAGGTGACGACCTGGTCGAATCTGCCTCCGATTTGTCGATAGAAGTGGAATACGTAATGTTTGATTTGTATTCCCCTGAGTATTTGGACATGGTTAGGTGGCCCGAAAGCGGGTGCATGTATCTGCGCATTTAGCCCACTTCCAACTTCACATTTAATGAATCCTATTCTGCACACCTTCGCCCGTTTATATTTGTGAATATATGTATTAATTTCTATCCTGCGCAGAGTATACGATTCTTCGGGGATGAGATCGAATCACACTACACGGAGGATCGTGTTCCAAAGCACAGGAAAAGTAGACGTCCTCTATATTTTTTTCTGTTAGGGGAGTGTGGCAGTCGTGGTCGCAAGGAGCACGGCGTGTGAGTTCGCGTGTTTTTTAAGAAGTCGGCTACCTCGTTCTATTCCAAATACTCGCATCCGCGTTTTTATGTAATGTGAGCTCTTTCCCCTCAGTGTGGGTCGGAGATTCTTTCCGAAGCACTTATATATTGTCTGCAATGACGTTTGCAATGCTGCATGTAATGAGTCGCTAATTACGTGTGTACTTCCCTTTGATAATTTTGCTAGTTGTTCTGCCAATAGTATGGCTCCAATTTCGGTTTCTTCGTGGGAGGGTCGTTTCATCACAATGATTGTCAGTGTATTGCGATTTCTGCCTTTATACTTGCGCACACCGCGGCGTGGGTGTCTACAGTGCCTGCATCGTTTTAGTAATTTTTTCGGTGCAATTGGTCCCTAGCTTGTTTCCTGTCCTTGCGTATCTTTGGGTCCAATGATTTCCGTATAAGGAAGAGTTTTTACTGGGTGTCGCTGGATCGCTGACATGTCTATCATGGCGTCCAGTTTTGTTTGTTTGTCTTTTTTCGGCGCGATGATTATGGTGCACACGTGGAACGCCCCTATTTTATTTTTTCTGGCTGTTTCCTTTGCACTTGGAGAGGGTCGTCCGTGATTTCTTCAGAGGTGTTATAAAGGCCCATTTTGCGGGGATTTTTGCAGCCGTGAACATTGAGACGTTTAGGGCTGCCATATATGCTATCATGACGATGGTGCTTACTTGGTTTTGTTCGGTGTCGGTAAGTTTGTGGTACGGCAGGACATACAAAATCCGGCTCAGAATCAGTGCCTGCATTCGTCTTGTCGTTTGTTTTCTCATTCCTGGTGTTCCCTCGGTTAAACGTTCTCCAACGCAACCCCATTCGATAAAGATTTTCTGTATTTTCGCGATTATGAGAACGGCTCTGCCCCTTCTCAGTGGGGCCATGCCCACTATTCTGCGGGAGTGTTCTCTAGGATGACATCGTTACCTATTCTAAGGGTGGTTCTTCACTGCGTGACGTGGCGCCATCAATTGTTTGCCCTACACAGATTGCGGTGGCGGCAGAGCCGCGGAACACTCGAAAAGTAATTCGAAAATTACCTTTAAAATTATATATACTAGGTTTTATTCCTTACTACGTTTTAGTTCAATTCTACCTATAATCTAGGCCTCTTTGGTTTGGGAGGCAATGGCGATATCATCTGTCCCCCCTATTTTTGATAATTGACCAAGTGTTTCTGCCGGCATAACTTCCAATGAAACAGGCGCTTCGGGGTGATGGCGTCATTTCCAAGCCCGGCTAGCGGCCGTCTGCGGAGCATTCTATCGAAAGAACTTCTCTGTGCAGGCGCGCCGCCTGCTACATTCGCTTATCTTTCACTTGGCGCACTGTGTGTCTTCTTTGTGTTATTTGTCCCTCGTCTTGTGCTGCACTTCAACACTTCACTATGTATTAACTCGCCCAGAAGACCTTCCCCAAACTCTGCTGCTACTCGCTACTCTGCTTTCCTTTCGTCGCAGCTGTACCACAGTAGCCGTACTATCATGCCTCCTTTCCACATTTCAGTTACTGCTGCGCGTATCACGGATTCGGGTGAACCTTCGTATCATGCTGCCTCAGACGTAAAACTTCCGGGTGGCAGCGATGACGTATTTACGCGGAAGCTTGATGAGCACGGCTGATAGCGGGCGGCTTGCAAGAACTGGGAAATCAAAAAATGAGCCCCCCCCCCCCAAAAAAAAAAAAAAAAAAACGCAAGTGATGGCACCCATCTTTCAGGGATTTTCACAAAAGTGCGCTTAGTTCAGGATAGTTTAGTGCAAACTTTATCTGTACAGGTTACAGGGATCACCGAAGCGCGGTGCACAAAATCGACAACGGGCTGGGAAAAGTTTCGAAGGTTTTGAGCGCCTCCAATAAAACGCGAGCGAGCGTGAACACTTTCCTGTACAAACGTGCGGTTCCTTTTCGCTTGCAGTCTCGGCGCGAGTGCTGGCTGCTCAGAAGGCGTGGCTCATGATTTGTGCTTCCCTCGGTGTGCGACTCTAAGAAAGAAATTTTTCAGTTCAAGCTGCTTCCAAGCTCGTATGCTTATAGCAAACCCGCATTTCGCCCTCAGCGCTCTGTCCGCTGATTCAACATCCGTTCGGATTTCTATTTTTGCTGTGTTTGCCCTCAAAGGATAGGGCAGCCCGGAACTAAAATACAAGCGTGTGCCAGACAGAGCGGGCAGCGAACCAGATCATTTTCTTTCAAATTATACGAGTTTTAGTCGCAGTAAACCTCTGAAAAGTTTTACTGCGACCCTTCATATTTTAACTTTCTCTCGCGGCTTCCTTTACTTTAAATTTCCTTTACCTGCAGAGCACCTACGCGGCATAAGGGCGCGTATAGCAAAGACCAGAAAGCTCAAACAGTCTGCGCAAAGTGACTCTCACTATTTTGCCTTCCTTTCTGTGCAGTCAGCCATGATGCGAAACTGCTTTGATCTTGCGCTGCGGTGCTTGCTCATATACCGTCCAGAGTTGGTATAGCCGCCATATATGCTCTTCTGACGCTGTAAAGAAGTCGAGTAGATAGCAGCATGGCAGGAGACGCTTTTGTTTGCACATGTCTGCTATCGGCCTGCACAAGCGGGTTCAATTTCTTCGGGAACCGTGTACAGCGCCCATATACCTGTACCCGCGTGGGCAGCTGTCCTCTCAAAGTTGGTTTGCAGGCCTTTAAAGTGCACACATAAAGACAGCGGACACGGAGAAAAGGAGCCACTTAAAGAGAATGCCCATGCAGGTATGTACTGGCGCTATAAATTGGAATGTGCTCAGATCAGTGCGAGCGCTTTGTGAGCTGGACGCTATCAAACAAAAATTACACTATCTTCCCGTGGGGAACCCTGATGAGGATGCGAAGCATCATGGGGGTTCCGTGTGGTTCCATTGTGTTGCCGCTATGTTGGGTGATCTGGTGTTAAGTAGCGCCAGAGTGAATTCCGCGTCCGGGTCCACACCGGTGGCAAAGGCACGCAAGTACTGTTGTGTGACGGATAGTAGGCGGTGGTTCTCGAGGCGCCGAAACTCGTCCATCATGTTCTTGTCGATGTTGTCGTCTATGTGGTAGAATCGGTAGTCTCCGTCAGCGTTGGTGAGGTAAAGGTTGTTGACGTTGGTGCACCGGATGAGAGCAATGTACACGCCCTCCTCTTTGTCAGCTTTGTCTTCTTCTCCTTCTTATTCAGAGGTTCCCCTACGGGAAGATGACGACGGTGGTTGAACGCCAAGCTATCTCGTGATGGATTCTTTGGTTGGCCAATCCCTAGGGGCATCCTGCCAAAATCATCATCAGCGGTACCTGGCCAGGCATGCGCAGTGGGGGTGCGGACGGCGGACAACAACGACAACGACATGGGAGGGAGGGACGCAGCCCTGAGCATGAGCTGAGAGCAACGTACACGCCCTCCTCTGTGCAGCTTTGTCTTCTCCTTCTTCTTCTTTGGCGGTTCCTCTACGGGAAGATGACGACGGTGGTTGAACGCCAAGCTATCTCGTGATGGATTCTTTGGTTGGCCAATCCCTAGGGGCATCCTGCCAAAATCATCATCAGCGGTACCTGGCCAGGCATGCGCAGTGGGGGTGCGGACGGCGGACAACAACGACAACGACATGGGAGGGAGGGACGCAGCCCCGAGCATGAGCTGAGAGCAACGTACACGCCCTCCTCTGTGCAGCTTTGTCTTCTCCTTCTTCTTCTTTGGCGGTTCCTCTACGGGAAGATGACGATGGTGGTTGAACGCCAAGCTATCTCGTGATGGATTCTTTGGTTGGCCAATCCCTAGGGGCCTCCTGCCACAATCATCATCAGCGGTGCCTGGCCAGGCATACGCAGTGGGGTGCGGACGGCGGACAACAACGACAACGACATGGGAGGGAGGGACGCAGCCCCGAGCATGAGCTGAGAGCAACGTACACGCCCTCCTCTGTGCAGCTTTGTCTTCTCCTTCTTCTTCTTTGGCGGTTCCTCTACGGGAAGATGACGATGGTGGTTGAACGCGAAGCTATCTCGTGATGGATTCTTTGGTTGGCCAATCCCTAGGGGCATCCTGCCACAATCATCATCAGCGGTACCTGGCCAGGCATGCGCAGTGGGGGTGCGGACGGCGGACAACAACGACAACGACATGGGAGGGAGGGACGCAGCCCCGAGCATGAGCTGAGAGCAACGTACACGCCCTCCTCTGTGCAGCTTTGTCTTCTCCTTCTTCTTCTTTGGCGGTTCCTCTACGGGAAGATGACGATGGTGGTTGAACGCCAAGCTATATCGTGATGGATTCTTTGGTTGGCCAATCCCTAGGGGCCTCCTGCCACAATCATCATCAGCGGTGCCTGGCCAGGCATACGCAGTGGGGTGCGGACGGCGGACAACAACGACAACGACATGGGAGGGAGGGACGCAGCCCCGAGCATGAGCTGAGAGCAACGTACACGCCCTCCTCTGTGCAGCTTTGTCTTCTCCTTCTTCTTCTTTGGCGGTTCCTCTACGGGAAGATGACGATGGTGGTTGAACGCGAAGCTATCTCGTGATGGATTCTTTGGTTGGCCAATCCCTAGGGGCATCCTGCCACAATCATCATCAGCGGTGCCTGGCCAGGCATACGCAGTGGGGTGCGGACGGCGGACAACAACGACAACGACATGGGAGGGAGGGACGCAGCCCCGAGCATGAGCTGAGAGCAACGTACACGCCCTCCTCTGTGCAGCTTTGTCTTCTCCTTCTTCTTCTTTGGCGGTTCCTCTACGGGAAGATGACGACGGTGGTTGAACGCCAAGCTATCTCGTGATGGATTCTTTGGTTGGCCAATCCCTAGGGGCCTCCTGCCACAATCATCATCAGCGGTGCCTGGCCAGGCATACGCAGTGGGGTGCAGACGGCGGACAACAACGACAACGACATGGGAGGGAGGGACGCAGCCCCGAGCATGAGCTGAGAGCAACGTACACGCCCTCCTCTGTGCAGCTTTGTCTTCTCCTTCTTCTTCTTTGGCGGTTCCTCTACGGGAAGATGACGATGGTGGTTGAACGCGAAGCTATCTCGTGATGGATTCTTTGGTTGGCCAATCCCTAGGGGCATCCTGCCACAATCATCATCAGCGGTGCCTGGCCAGGCATACGCAGTGGGGTGCAGACGGCGGACAACAACGACAACGACATGGGAGGGAGGGACGCAGCCCCGAGCATGAGCTGAGAGCAACGTACACGCCCTCCTCTGTGCAGCTTTGTCTTCTCCTTCTTCTTCTTTGGCGGTTCCTCTACGGGAAGATGACGATGGTGGTTGAACGCGAAGCTATCTCGTGATGGATTCTTTGGTTGGCCAATCCCTAGGGGCATCCTGCCACAATCATCATCAGCGGTGCCTGGCCAGGCATGCGCAGTGGGGTGCGGACGGCGGACAACAAAGACAACGACATGGGAGGGAGGGACGCAGCCCCGAGCATGAGCTGAGAGCAACGTACACGCCCTCCTCTGTGCAGCTTCGTCTTCTCCTTCTTCTTCTTTGGCTGTTCCTCTACGGGAAGATGACGATGGTGGTTGAACGCGAAGCTATCTCGTGATGGATTCTTTGGTTGGCCAATCCCTAGGGGCATCCCGCCACAATCATCATCAGCGGTGCCTGGCCAGGCATACGCAGTGGGGTGCGGACGGCGGGCAACAACGACAACGACAAGGGTGGGAGGGACACAGCCCCGCGCATGAGATGCTCCGCATCTAATATACGGATGATATGCCACCAAATCAGTAAGCCCAGTCAGGCGTCTCTGTCTTCTAAACCAACTACTCCATACTTCACAATCACAAAACGGTATTTCGGACGATCTGGGAATTATATGTGGCAAAGTTACCAGTACCTGTAGTCCTTACAGAGCTGTTCGAGCCCTTATCGAAATGTAATCACTGCTAAATGCACTGATGCTAAACTAACTACTCCGTATACTTCACAAAACGTTATTCCGGACGAGCTGATAGTCATACAAGGCAGTGGTTCCACCATTAGGAGTCCAGAGAGCAGTGGTGGTCCCAGAGGGAAGAGGGCGACCCCCCCCCCTCCACAAAGAGGTACTCAGCTTTTTACTTTTTTTTTAACCATCCAACTTGTGAGAGGTCGCAAACGTGTTGCGACCGTCAGAAATGCGGGCTCGAGCTAGCCGTTTTACCGACAACGGCTCTGCCGCTAAGTGATTGTGCGCAAGCGGGTTACTACGCATACGCGCACACACGCCGGCATGGCTATCACCTCCTCCGAAAAACTTGTGCAAGAAGGGGAGCGGTTCTTTATTCGACCCCCCCCCCTCCTCTTACCCTAAAAAAAATTCGCCACCTCGAAAACCAATGTCTGGAACCGCTATTGCCAGAGAGCGACCTGTTTGCGTCCTTATGGGAGGTAATGGCTAATAACTAGTGATTAAACTCATACTTCGAGTTTAAAACGTTCTCAATCAACTCAACTGAGCTTGTCCGTATGTGCTTTGCCAATGTGGTTAGAGCGAACCGAATGCAAACACTAGCCGAGTGTACAGACGCTTCCAGCTGTACAACATGGCATAAGCGCTGCGTACATTGTGGAATTGTATTCAAATGATCGAGAAAAAAGCACAGGTAAGTAATGTACCATATAGCACCGTTAACAACAAGGTCATAACTCATTCCATTGAATTAGGCTAAACAGGATGATGTTCTTGTTGGTGGTGATGATTAGAAGATTCAATTCAATTATAGCTGGCCGTGAAGATTATAAGATTTAAGGTTTGGCAAGTTAGCAGCGATGGTAGCATTCACTCGCTTTCAGAAGAGGAAGCCACGTGGGCTCTTCGAGCAGCACTTGCAGGCATACTTAAAACGACGTACACCGCTGTGCTAGCTCCATGGGCCTAATTAACGGAGCCTTTCAGGAAAAATTTCCGGCGATTCCGGTTTGCTTTTTGGAAGGTTTTAAGGACTTCAGATCTGGCTTCTGCGGCCGTATACATGATACTGCCCTTGGTTCTAACACCAAGAACGTGTAGCTGTACTATAATCGAAGCTTTCATGGAAGGAATTAGAACTGGATTAACTTACAAATGCTGGTTTCCATTCATATTTTTAAAGTATGATCGTACGTAGAGTGTCACCGCAATTCGGTCCACTTTCAGTCCATGTGTATTATACCGTACTCGAGAATCGCAGGCAATAACATCATTTTGCTCGTTTTGCAAAATACCTAATCACAATGTTATTCTTAAAGGCGTTCCACTCTGGCCGTTTCTGACTGCCCGCTCCGCTCCCACCATCCCCCGCTCCACCCGACCGCTGCGTCAGCAGCCGAACCAATTTTAGCTAGGCGATAACCGTATCTCCCTACGCAAGGCAACATTCGCGCCACTGTGCCCCCGGCGGCGTGTGTAGCTCACAACTTCGTTCAAAAGGAAATAGAATCAGCGATGTTTTACTCACTCGACTCAGCAAAACACCCTGTTTTCTGCCTTGTTCCACCTTTTTTTATTAAATGTAGTCGATTGCACGACATAATGGTCTTAATAAGGTTAAAGGAAGTTTCAACTTTCGAACAGCCAGTACAAGGCTGGCTTTCTGGGAGCTGCATTGAAGTGGGCTCGAGATTCGCTAGACGTTTCTTCGCTTCCGTTCTAAACCTCGCTGGGGTGTTTGACACTCGGAAGCGCTTTTGCGGTTTCGTCGCTCATGTTTCAACTAAAGAAACGCAGTTCGCAGTAGCACGGCTGAGGGCGAACCATCTGAGCTCAAGCTGAGGCGAAGGTCCGCTCAGCGGGCCCGGCGAGCGGAGCGGACCGTGGCGGGAGCCTCGCTCTGGTAATTGCGGCCAAGCATGTCACTCAATGGCACCCCCGCTGGCTACTGCAGCAGAGCGGACCGTCAACAATGTCCAGCTAAAACTCCATATTGTCAGCGCAGAACGATCCCCGACGGAAAGTACGCGTTCCTTCTTGTCATACAAATCCTACTCACCGTTAATTCATACCCAGCACTTCTGTTATCTCTAATTAGTGGTCATGTCGTGTTCCAGACGTTTTAGATATGTGGTGTTCCCGCAATCACCGTTTTCGTGTGAATGACAGTCCCCTTTTCATTGTTTGCTGTGCGCCTGAATTGCACATCCGTCTGTAAGCCCATGGGCCCAAAGGGTACGAAAATTATGAAAGAAAAAGTGAACTCAGCAACGCTATAGCAGTCTGGAATGCCAAAAAAAGGGACAAGAGAAAGGTGTGTGTTTGTCTGGGTGTAGCCCGAGACAACCCATTCCCGTTTTAACACCTCCCGTATGAACCTATTTCCGAAACACACTTCCCGTTTGGGCCGTCCCATATGCGCCCTTTCCCGAAAGGACCTTCCCGTTTGGGCCCTTCCCATTTCAACCTGTTCCCCAAATGCAGTTCCTGTTTGAACACGCTCTCAAAACACTCTTCCCATTTGAACCAATTTCAACCCATTCGAATTTCTGAAAACGTGCGCTGCCGCTTTTGAAAGTGTTCCCGCAAATATGCATCCAAGGAACGGGTCATTCACTACGGTAAAATCTTCTATGCAGCAATTTATCTGTAATTGAGCATACGGCCGATCGTTCCGGCCAAAAAAAGTTTGTGAATACTGTGCTCTTGAGGCTTTTTGAAGAAGGAAGTGCTTCCTTATTTCTCGTCCATCTTGAATCAAAAAAAGTTTGTTCATTCATTCATGGCTTTCCCCAGAAAAAAAACAATCGCGCTGAAACAATTAATTATGCCCTCGAAAGACTTTTTTTTTTCCAGTACCGGTGCTCCTCCATTACGGCGAAATAATCAGACAGGGCCGGAAAGATTTCGCTGACAAAAAAGCTTGTTAACAGAGCATCCTGCATCGATGAGGGTAGAAATACCGACAGTTGCACGGTTTTCTTTTTTATCATCAAGAAGCGTGCACCCAAGTGAAATGCAACTGCAAGGACCCATTCAACGAAAATGGGTGCGTCGCGTGTGATGCATGTCTGTGCTGGCATTCCAAACGTGCTCAGGCCGGCGGCAGGTACTGCAAAGAATGTTTGAAGCAATACATATATGGGACTATCTAAATGTCGTGCGCTACATTTGCTTTTCGACGCACTGCGGGCATACGTATACGTATTATACGCAAAAAGTACACCCAAAAAAATAAAGCTATAGGTGTTCTTAATGCCTGTATTAAAAATGTGTGTAAACAATTTCCTCCAAGAGAAAACTTCAGCTTTATACTTCAATAGGTATCTTTTTTTTCAGGCATTGGCATGTAAAGTGACCGTTAAGCCCCACATTAAAATGGATACCAAAAATTACTGGCTTGACCCACAATAGTTACCGCTATCATAAAATGGCGGTAGTTAGCTAGATTTGGTAATCATAGTTAGCTAGATTTTAATAATTTAATTTCGCGAAATCATATTCCCGCATAGAAATAAAACAGTAGCCCTTTACTACCCCTAAAGAATTATTAGTTTTATTTGTTAAAAGACCAAAGTTCGCTCTCGGCATGATACCAACACTACAAACTGGCACTGCGCTCGTGGCTTGGTTAGTTCCCGTATTTTTCTTTCTTTTCAGCGTTAGATATGGAAAGAAGTGCATGTGCATTCGTACATAAAACAAGTCAATACTTTGAAACTCCCATGCAACCGTCTGGACTCTAACCCACACCGCTGGCGGAGTGCGCATGAAAGCAACGAGCTCTAGACCGCCTGACCAACGCGGAACAAGACAGGCGGGGGCGAGCATTGAAGTCCCCAGTGAGGATGTGTGGAGGTGGTGTACGACGAATTATGTCCTCCAGGCGCTGAGTGTTCAGCGATGCGTGGGGCGGAATATACGCAGCGATGACAGTAAAGGAAACGCCTGCGTGTCGCACGGTAATAGCTGCTAATTCGTTCAACGCGTTAGGCGGCAGATTGTGTTGCAGTAATGTGAGGTCGTTTCTCACGCATAGCAGGACTCTCGTCTTTGCCACACCAGTTGATGAGCGCAGGACTGCGCACCTGGATAGCCGTATATCTGTGGAAAGGCGGTACTCGAAATGTACTCGAAATGACAACAATGGGGAACTGGTGTTTTCGCACAAATCTGAGAAAGTCTGGAAGCCGCTGACCAAGTCCACATGCGTTCCATTGAAAAATTGTTGCTTTTTGCCGAATTTCCTGCACAGAGGGGAACGTGTAGTGATGGGTGCCGCTACCGCCATTGTGCTAGAAGAGGGGAAACGAAGTCGAGGAGCGTCACGACAGCTTTGGCCACTGGGGATGCAAGAGAGCCGAGAAAGAGGCGCACAGCTTCCACGATGGAGTAGATTGCAGAACCGAGGCCTGCCGAGTTACGTTCGGTCTGCGACTCGCGTTGTCCTTTGAGGGAAGCATGAGAATGAGCTCTAGAAGATCGCGCAGCAGGGATTGGAGGGACAACTGGTGTTGACGCCGGCGCCCTCGTAGTCGTAGACATTGGTGCTGCTCTCGGAGCTGGTGAAAGGGCCTCTGCTGACACCAGAGGGGGTGTAGCTGTAGGAGCAGGTGCCGCCGCGGTAGCTGCAGTTTCAGCTTTTGACGGTGCTTTACGTTGTAGGGATGGTAGGGCAGGAAAGTCTTTATCCAAGTCCATAGAGATGGGCTTGTCTCCTTCCCGTGCTTGCCCTCTTGAAGATTTCTTGGGTCCAATGGCCCGCTGCTCTTGTACAGCTGCTTTCGCAGACTTATAGTCAGTATTATGGGCCATCTTATATTTGTAGATCGCCTGCTCGTCGCGACGAGCCGAGCAGCTTCCAGAAGTCGCTTCATGCTTCTTCCCGCAGTTAGCACAACGGAGACTCTCGGCGTTGCACGTGGTACGATCGTGGTTGCCACCACACCGAGTGCATCGCATTGGAAGCTGGCATACTTCGGACACATGGCCGAACCGCAGACATTTAGTACACTGCCTGGGCGTTTCAACATATGCGTAGACGCGGTGGTAGCGCGTATAGCCTATCAGGACGTGTTCTGGGGTTGACTCTGTGCCAAATACTATTTGCACACTTTCAGATGTCTTGCCCAATCTTCGGACTGATTTGGCTGGGATCCTCTGACGTAGTGCCTCAAGAATCTCAGGTGGTGTGATGTCTTTAGCTACACCTCGAATTACGCCGACACCATATTTGCTTGGGCGTGGTTCATAGGCTCTCACGGGGATTTCCGCAATGCTTGATATTGTCAACAAACGCTCGGTAGCATCAGCATTGCGTGTGTCGATGGCCAAGAGATTAAGCCGATGGTTCGGTCGCACTTGAAGCACTCCATCGGGAGCTATCGTTTCTAACCCATCTTTAACGGCTAGTGGGCTGAACCTAGTGATGATGCTTACCATCCGTCATGGGGAAGTAAGAAAACCACGGTCAAAGGACGTCGCCTGTTGGACATTGCAGACCGCTTCAGTTCGTGTGTTATTAACACTGGGCAACCAACGTTTTATCGTGGACGGACGTCAAGTGCTATCGACGTCACAATGGTTTCCTCAGCATTGTCAACGACCACAAGCTGGTATGCAGACATAGAGTCTCATGCAAGCGACCATGTACCAACTTATATTATTGTCGACGGTTTGCCTTCTGGTCGTCGTAAATGTGCCGTTCATTTTGTCAACTGGGGTAACTTCACCACAGACGTCGAGACAAGCGCTGGTGATTTCTCGTCATACGACGACGCTATTAACAGCATCGCAAATACGCGGAGGTTGTGCAGCAAAACCGCGAGCCTGCCAAAGGAGTATACAGTGGCTGACGTCGAGTATGAAAATCTCAGGGCAATTCGTAGAAGGGCAGAAAGGCGCGCACGGAAGACTTCCGCGGTAGAAGATATACGAGCAGCCAGACGCACGCAAAAGCTCATTCAGAGATATCTCAAGAAGCTTGCCAAATGTGAATGGGCGTCCTTTTGTTCGAAGCTAGACCCTCAGAAGCCGCTGACAAGGATATGGAGTTTAGTGCGTGGTCTTCGTGCACCGCGAACTCAGTTGCACCCTTTTAACTTAATTTCTCTGCGAATGAAGGTAAGCGACTTAGATGTCGCTGAAGCCTTCTGCACTAAAATTACTGCCGCACCGGGATCTTCACCAACGACTAGGTCCAGGGCTGCGAACCCATCACCGAACACACCCTACACGGATGAACCATTCTCTATGGCAGAACTTGAAGCTGCTCTGTGCTCAGTCAACAAAGCCTCTTCTCCGGGCCCAGACGGGATAAACTATGCGGTTTTATGTCATCTAGGCGGCAATGCGAAGCGGTGGCTTTTGTCAAAATTAAACCGCTCCTGGGAGACCGGCCGTCTTGAGCCTGGGTGGAAGCGAGCTCGTATCGTGCCAGTTCTGAAACCTGCGAAAGACCCCACGGATATTGATTCGTATCGGCCTATTGCGCTTCTGAGCTGCATTGGGAAGCTCATGGAGAAGATGGTGCTGCTTCGCCTAGAGTGGGATATGAATGACAGAAGCTTTTATCCGTCGCAGATGTCGGGCTTCCGCGAGGGCCGGAGCAGCATTGACAACGTAATTGCCCTTGCAACACATGTGAAGCACGCAAAGCTCGCACGGCAAATTACCATTGCAGTCTTCATTGACATTAAATCGGCATACGACTGTGTTCTCTATGACGCTGTCCTGACAGCAATGAGGTCTGTAGGCATCGCGGGACGAATGCACGACTGGATGTCTGATTACCTCTCTGATAGGACCATCTACATGTCTGTAGCGGATGGTGAGACATCCCTCCATAACGTGACCCGTGGTGTCCCTCAGGGTGGGGTATTGAGCCCGACTCTTTTCAGTATTTCAATGATTGGCCTTGAGAGATGCCTGCCGAAATCGGTTGAAATCTCTATGTACGCTGATGATATCTGTATCTGGTGCTCGGGCCGCAACAGGCGTGTGCTCCAATCGAGACTTCAGCGTGCAGCAAGTTCAAGTGAGAACTTTCTCGCGACACGTGGCCTCGCGATATCACCGGTAAAGTGCGCTGCCATGGCCTTTACAAAGCGGGACGTCTCAAACTGCCAGTTAACGGCCGCAGGCGTACCGATACCGTATGTCACCCATCACAGGTTTTTGGGTGTTACCTTCGACCGCCATCTGACATGGACGGCTCACATCCGAAGCCTAAAAGAGAAGTTAACGTCATTCGCGCGCAACTTCGGCATGCTTTCCAACAGCACTGATGGATGTAGCGTCAGCTCTCTTTTACGGCTATACGACGCCCTCTGCGAAGGCTTACTTCGCTATAGCCTCCCAGGTCTGACTTCTCTTTCCAAAGGGAATTATAAAATACTAGAGGGGTTGCAGGCTCGAATACTGAGGACATGTCTTGGTGTCCCGAAGACCACCTCCACAATGGGAACCATGACAGAGAGCAGACGGCTTCCGCCCACTGCTTTGCAGGCAATGGAGCAACTTCGCACGCGCCTGCGCGTTGTGGCAAGGCAACATGGGCATCCTCTTGCTGCCGCCTGGGCCTCTGAAGTGCAGCAAGCTATGCCCTCCCAGTGTCAGCCTTCAGCCTCTTCTCCACACCCTCCGTGGCTATTCCCTCGTATGAAAATTGTCACCACGGTACCTGGATTTAAGCGGAAGGCGGATATACCAGCCCCGGCTCTAAAGTTCTTTGCCTTGGAGCATGTTAACAACCAATACAAAAGCCACACTCATGTCTACACTGATGGCTCAGTGACGGCTACATCGTCGGCGATAGGGATCTCGATTCCTTCGTCGCTCACTACCATCTGCGCCCTATTGAGCCACAAGTCCTCGATGACAGCCACTGAGCTGGCTGGGCTGCGCGCTGCTTTTTAGTATATACTAAAGCAGCCGGCCAATCAATCGGCTGTATTTACAGACTCCAGGTCAGCACTCGAAAGCTTGAAGTCACTTCCAAAAGAACAGCTGGCTTGGGAAATCAATCTCTTCCACTTACAAGCCATACAAAGGGGGCACAGCGTAGATCTGCAGGGGTTTCCTGCCCACTGCGGAGTTGCCGGCAACGACGCAGCTTACAAAGCCGCCTCATCTGCCCACAGTCTCTGCACTGAAGCTGTGCCGATCCCATTCACGAGAAAGGATGCGGCAATACTCGCCTCATCAACCGCATGGACTGCGCAGATGTCTATCTGGACTGATGCAAGGCAGCAATACGCACCTCTTCATGAGATTGATCCCAAGGGCACCTTCAGAATGCCACCTGGACTTAGCAAGCACGAGGAAGCCATTCTGCATATGCTGCGCTTGAATGTGGCCTACACGGGACATTACCTGTACAAAATCCAACAGGCATCTTCACCTCTTTGCTCCAAATGTGACTCACGAGAAGACATCCATCATGTTATATGCGTGTGTCCAAAGTACACCGTGCACAGACAGAAACTCATATTATCTTTGTGCAGGCAGCTTGGTGCGGGACTTGAGCTGAGGGCTGTTTTGGGTCCCTGGACGGGTCCCAGTCAGGCTGCGCGTGCAATCAAAGCTCTTTTGGAGTTTCTTCGGAGCACAGAACTGGACAGAGTTTTGTGATTGAAAATTTTGGCCGCATCAAATGACATCATTTCGTTTTCACATTTTTTTCTCTCTTTTTTTTCGTTTTGTTTTTCTTCTCTCATCTAGCGTAGCAAGCCAGCCCGACGGCTCGGCTAACATCGCTGGTTTTCATTAAAGTTATTCTCTCTCTCCCTAACAGGCGGGGGCGGTTGTTAAGTTCGGCCTCCGCATGTAATTAATGAAGGCCGCCGGTGGCCCATGTATTGGCGTCGCCTCCGCTGGTAGCTACTTTCCCGTGTCCCTTTCATGTAGCCGCACGGACGCCAAGTTCGGAGCCGCGGAGAGCTGTTGTGCCCGTCCTTTTGTGTGTCAAAGGATGGGGGCGATTAGCCTGAGTGCCTCTGTCGCGTCGAGGGTGGCAGGGTCATTCGGCATAACAAGCTGACGGGCGGCCAGATGATCGTATCTCTTAGTGTTGAAAGCGCGCGCGGTGTAAGTTTGGAAAATCTTCGACTCCGGCGGCGGGCGCTCTTCGTCGACGGGTCGTTCGCCTCGACGATGGTCGCCTCGGCTGGCAGCGTCTCTCCCCGTAGTCTGTTCAGGTGGCCGGCGGCGCCCCTTCGTCTGGGAGGGAATTAGCAACCCTCATTGTCCCGCAGACGCCCGACGTCGTGGGAGGCGTCGCGCGGAGGGAGATCAGCCGCGCGAGGACCGCTCCGGGCCCTCGGCTTGGCTGTTGTTTGTGCAGATGCCGCACGCTGAACGTAATGGATGGTTCACTTTAGGCCGCAGATGGCCTGTATTTTCTGGCCGAGTGCAACAGCGTGCGTAGGAAACGCACTATGAGTATGTAAGAGAGAGGGTTAGGTCACGTGACCGCAGGTGAGGACATGTGTGTGATTGGCTGGTTACTGTGGCCAATCAAGGGTTTCTATTAATTTGTTTTGAAAGGTTTTTCTCTCTTTCTTGAACGCCCCCTTTTTGGAGGCGGGGTTTTTGCTATCAAAACCGGAGTGTTGGGTTTTGTCGAAGGTCGGTCGAGAGGGGATCTAGTTCAGGATAGATCTCGGCCGAACAGGCTGCTGCTGTCAGAGTGACAATGTAGCCGTCACTCTGACGTGATGTAAACGTGGAGTCATGTAAATAATGTAAATAAACCTAATATCCAGCAAGGAAGGCAGTCCTCATCCCTCACCCGCTCCAAGCATCGGTCGTCGGTCATCGGAGCGAGTCGAGATCGTCCTCTCGGCTCGCACATCAAAAGAACATCACTATTTCGCCTCCATCAGTTCGTCAAGAAGATGGAGAGGCGAAATTTAACTGGCGCAGTCGACAGGATGACCACGACCATGGGCTGGAGCTGGTGGGGCATTGCGGAGAGACTCCTTCAACGCAAGGTTCGACTCCGACCAACGACGAGCCAGACTCCAAGCATCGACTGGGCGACACCTCAGCGGGAGGCCTCGTGAGCTTCAGCTCAGTGCGGCAGCAGCCGCGATTCAACGGCAACGGGGCGACACCTCAGCGGGAGGCCTCGTGGGCTCTGGCTCAGGGCGGCGTAAGCCGCGGTTCAACGGGGCGACACCTCAGCGGGAGGCCTCGTGGGCTCTGGCCCAGGGCGGCGTAAGCCGCGGTTCAACGGGGCGACACCTCAGCGGGAGGCCTCGTGGGCTCTGGCCCAGGGCGGCGTAAGCCGCGGTTCAACGGGGCGACACCTCAGCGGGAGGCCTCGTGGGCTCTGGCCCAGGGCGGCGAAAGCCGCGGTTCAACGGGGCGACCCCTCAGCGGGAGGCCTCGTGGGCTTCGGCCCAGGGCGGCGTAAGCCGCGGTTCAACGGGGCGACACCTCAGCGGGAGGCCTCGTGGGCTCTGGCCCAGGGAGCACGGCCCCATCCCAGCGGCGAGAGCGGCGCATCGGGTCCACGAGCTGCTGCACCAGCGACACTGCGACCCGGCCGAACCCGGAGCGGGCACAGGTGGGCCCTGACTTGCTTTCTCTGGGTTTACCATGGCCACTATGCTAACGGGATGTCGCGGCACCGACCGAAAGGTTAGTGCCATTGTGCTCGAGATTGAGGAGTTGAGAGCGGAGTTAGCTCTCAAAAATGCCCAGCACGCTTTGGAAAAAGCAAGGCTAGCGGGTAGCGGGGGCGCGGGTAGCCCGTCCGTGTGGACGGCTGAGGAGCTTAGCGCTCAATTAGCCCAAGGGAGAGCGGAGATCGCTTACGAAAAAGCCAAGCTCCGCAGGATTGGTGAACTCGAAGAGGACACCAATGTCTTCACAGTGTTCGTTCCCTCGTGGGCGCTTCGAGCGCCACGGGAGAAGGAGAGTGGGATTGCAGTTGAGGGGGCTGAAGCCATTCCAGTTGTTCAGCAACCCCTTTGCATTTCCACTGCTACCGATGAGATCGTGGAATCTCGCGAGGCAGATGTCTTAGCTGCCGAACTTCTTTCTGTGGAGGCGGACAATGAACAGCCGTCTGTCGCCGAGGCAGCACAAGGGGCAGGCAAGGACAGCGGAACGGCGCGCCTAAATGTTGAGCTTCCGTGCGCAAAGCATGAAAGTGCAGGCGGCCCGCGGCGTCTTGCGCGTAGGGCGATTCAGACGGGCCCAAGAATGCGGAACGCGGGGGCAGGTGTGGCGGCGCAGGTGCGACATCGTCGTACGCGCTACCGCCGAGTAGGGTGTTCCTTCTCTCCAGGGAGCACAGGACACCGCGAGCCGAACCAGGGTTCGTGTAGGATCAGCTGGTGGCGCACAACACGGAATCAGCTTCCGTGCGACGGTCGGTGTGTGCCGCCGCGGAAAGGGGCGTTAGCGCTGAATAGTGTGCAGTGCGAGACAGGGACGGTTGAGTGTTGTTTGCCGCACACTTAGTGGTTAGCGTTTTGCGTTTTTTTTCTGTTGTTTTTTTAATGTGTAGGGTTCGCCCAGACGAGCGTTATTGTTAGTTTTACCTGTATTGTAGTTCTTCCCCTTGTTGTTAGTTTTTTTTTGTTTGTGCATGTGTTGGTTGCGTTCGGCTGTCGTAAGGTGTGTGATTAGCGAGTAGCGCAGCTTGGCGGTCTTAACTCTGTCTTCTTGGGAAGTAGAGACGCGGTTACAGCACGGTAGCGAGTTTACCTCTGGGTACAATGGCGAGTGCCTTTCTTTATTTGCGCTCGTTGGCATGTGGTCATGGTGGGCCATGGAATGTGCAGGTAGGGCCCCCTTGTGGCGCTTGGGTGCGCACTAGTGTCTGAAGTACTGAAAAGTGAACCTTTTTGTACATCGAATGTGGACGGCAAGTGAACCGCAACCGGGACGAACAATCTGTGTCGCATTCTGAAAGAACTGGCGTCCGCGGGTGCGTGAAGAGACGCTGAACTTCCTTAGACGTTTTTTTTTTATTTGTACAGGACTAGCCTCATTTTGAGCGTTTGGGTTTTGTTCGGGTGTTGTTTTGTTTGTTTGTTTCATTATAGTGAAAGAATGTTCCTACATGCGCTGAACGGTTAAGGATGGATGGTGTCATTCATCCAGTTGTCAAGTTGTAACATTTATACCCTTCGTGGGGTTGGTTGCCTTTAATGGTAGAGGGTGCCATGAGTTTGTTCTCACGGGCCCTGTAGTTGAGCGCTTTCTTTTATCGTTTGATGTTGCACAGGCAGCGGCTAGGTCAGGGCACTGAGTATGCCGTGTTGCATCCGTTGTTGGTGCAGTAGGCCGGCGCGTTGTGCTGTTTGGGTTGGTATGTAGCGGGTTAATTTTTTTTTGTTGTACTGTATTGTACCCGCGTTGTAATGTACTTGCGTAACGGCTTGAGTGTGTTTCTTTTTAGTTCTGGCTCTGCCGTAAGACATAACTTGCAGGAGAGTTAATGTTGTACGTACAGCTAGTGTACGGACAACATTCTTAGTGCGGAGGTGTTAAGTTCGGCCTCCGCATGTAATTAATGAAGGCCGCCGGTGGCCCATGTATTGGCGTCGCCTCCGCTGGTAGCTACTTTCCCGTGTCCCTTTCATGTAGCCGCACGGACGCCAAGTTCGGAGCCGCGGAGAGCTGTTGTGCCCGTCCTTTTGTGTGTCAAAGGATGGGGGCGATTAGCCTGAGTGCCTCTGTCGCGTCGAGGGTGGCAGGGTCATTCGGCATAACAAGCTGACGGGCGGCCAGATGATCGTATCTCTTAGTGTTGAAAGCGCGCGCGGTGTAAGTTTGGAAAATCTTCGACTCCGGCGGCGGGCGCTCTTCGTCGACGGGTCGTTCGCCTCGACGATGGTCGCCTCGGCTGGCAGCGTCTCTCCCCGTGGTCTGTTCAGGTGGCCGGCGGCGCCCCTTCGTCTGGGAGGGAATTAGCAACCCTCATTGTCCCGCAGACGCCCGACGTCGTGGGAGGCGTCGCGCGGAGGGAGATCAGCCGCGCGAGGACCGCTCCGGGCCCTCGGCTTGGCTGTTGTTTGTGCAGATGCCGCACGCTGAACGTAATGGATGGTTCACTTTAGGCCGCAGATGGCCTGTATTTTCTGGCCGAGTGCAACAGCGTGCGTAGGAAACGCACTATGAGTATGTAAGAGAGAGGGTTAGGTCACGTGACCGCAGGTGAGGACATGTGTGTGATTGGCTGGTTACTGTGGCCAATCAAGGGTTTCTATTAATTTGTTTTGAAAGGTTTTTCTCTCTTTCTTGAACGCCCCCTTTTTGGAGGCGGGGTTTTTGCTATCAAAACCGGAGTGTTGGGTTTTGTCGAAGGTCGGTCGAGAGGGGATCTAGTTCAGGATAGATCTCGGCCGAACAGGCTGCTGCTGTCAGAGTGACAATGTAGCCGTCACTCTGACGTGATGTAAACGTGGAGTCATGTAAATAATGTAAATAAACCTAATATCCAGCAAGGAAGGCAGTCCTCATCCCTCACCCGCTCCAAGCATCGGTCGTCGGTCATCGGAGCGAGTCGAGATCGTCCTCTCGGCTCGCACATCAAAAGAACATCACTATTTCGCCTCCATCAGTTCGTCAAGAAGATGGAGAGGCGAAATTTAACTGCGGTTTCAGCTGTTCATTGTTCATTGTTTATTGGGTGGTGCCACCAACAGCACTAGGCCTTCTTGGGTGGTGCACACAAAAAGGACAGGGCGACACACAGATAAACAAACGGTAAAACATGGAGACTGGTTATGAAGTGCAGGGGTCACAAAGTACATAGTACCACCGCACACGCGCGTGCTCGCAGGCACGCACACGCACTCACACACACGTAAGCGCGCACGCATGCGCGCACGCGCACGCACACACACACACACACACACACACACACACACACACACACACACACACACACACACACACACACACACACACACACTTTATACATTAAAGGAATTAAGATTACAGTCAGGTACATTAGCACGCGCTGAGACAGGGCTTGTGACAAGGTATACTACAAAATACATTGGCATACATGCAAGTTCAGTACAATCCACCGTCGTAACTTACTGGGGAACATGGATACTGGAAATAAGTACATATAAAGCAAAATTTATATGTATGCACGGCGCATACGCTCGTGAGTGCAAACAAAACATACATACACGCATGCCCACGCTGGTGCATGTGAAGGTGAACAAGTGCAGGCAAATGCGCACGTGCATGCATGCACACACACGTGCGGACACACATACATAGGTACACGGGAGTATGTGTACGGCAAACGGTGCAAGTGTAGAAAATGGGAAGGGAACGGAAAACACGAACACGAGATAACTTCTACACCATACTGAATGGGCAACAGCGGCTTCAAATGCATGCGGTTTTCAGGGCGCGTTTAAAAGAGTTAACATTGCCGGAAAAGACGTCCAAAGATGCACGAAAGTCATCATTGTACACACGTTGCACACGTGAGTGGGTGCGTGCGTGTGTGTGTAGGAATGTGGTTGAATGGGTGTGTGTGTGTGTATGTGCGGGTTGAGGGTGTGTGCATGGGTGGATGGGTGCATGTGTGGGCGTAGTATGTATGCATGTGCGTATGCGTGCGTAACCGTGTGTGTACGTGTGTGCGCACAAAGGGCGCGAAAATTATTAAAGTGAACTAAGAAAAGACAGCAGCCTGGGTATGTCGGTGGTGTGTGGGTAAGTGGGGTGTGAGTGTGTGCATGTGTGGTCGTGTGTATGTGTGTGTATGTGTGTGCTGTGCGTGTGTGTGTGGAGGATGTTTGGGTGTGTGTGTGTGTGTGTGTGTGTGCGTGCGTGTGTGCATGTGAGAGAGATAGAGAGTGTCTGTGTGTGTGTGTGTGTGTGTGTGTGTGTGTGTGTGTGTGTGTGTGTGTGTGTGTGTGTGTGTGTGTGTGTGTGTGTGTGTGTGTGTGTGTGTGTGTGTGTGTGTGTGTGTGTGTGTGTGTGTGTGTGTGTGTGTGTGTGTGTTTGTGTGCGTGCGCGCGTGTGCGTGTGCGCGCGGGCGGGCGTACATGCGTAGGTATGTGTTAGCGTGCCTAAATGGTACGAAAATTATTCAAGAAAAAGGGAACTAGGGAAACCCAGCAGTCTGGAATGTCACCAAAGGGACAGGAGAAGGGTGTGTGCGTCTCTGTGACTGGTTGTGAGGGTGGGTGTCTGTGGGTGTGTGTGCGTGTGTGGGCGTGTCGGTGTGTTTGTGGACGTGGTGATGTGCGTAGCTGTTGGCTTGAGCGGTTGTATCACTGGGCTTTTGTGTCGGCGCCTGCTCGGCACCTGCTCATCGGCGCCTTGCCGCCTCGCCACTTTTCCTCACACTTTTAGGCCTAGCACTTTCCTCCCCTCTACTTTGTTGCACCGAGTTCTGAGCGACGCCAGGCACGGACGGAACTCAAGCTTAAACAGCTCCGCTGTTAAAAGCGAAGTCCCCCTTTTAAGAGTAATATGGTTAAAACGAGAAACTTTCTTTGTGCAAACTCAGTAATAATCCAAGTCCACAATCTGCCCTCCAAAGGTCGAAAATACAAGCGGCCAAAATTCGAAGCCAGAGTCCCCTTCAACTCAGCCAAAGTGCGAAACCAAAGCCCGCATTACGAACCGAAAGGAGATGCTGAGCGTCCCGAATGCGACGATAGCGCAATCCGATCGACGCCGGCTTCATGACGCGAGGTGCTGCAGCTTCTAGTCCGACCACGGGAAGCGTTTTGTTCTTGAGGCGCTCACTCCCTACAGCTGCTGTTCGGCTCCTTGCCTCCTCGCGACTTTCCCTCACAGTTCTTGGCCTGGCATTTTCGTCCACTCCACTTTTGCGCACCGAGTTTTGAGCGACGCCAGGCACGATGGAACTCTAACTTAACATTAAACGGCTCCACTGTTAAAACGGTGGTGGAGTCTGTTTAGTCTGCAGTGGCCGCGATTCTAGCCGGGAGCGTGCATGTTTGATTCATTACTATTAAATATCCCTTAGCTTTCGCGTGGGGTTCTGAAGGAAGACGTCCAAAGCGGTTTTGCTTTCTTGGTGACCCTCTAGATTGTCTAGGCAACCAACTGCCCTACACATTTTTTGGTCAATCGCATCACGGCTATGGACCGTGACATGGGTGCGGAAAACAAATGGTTTGTTTTATTCAGTAACCCCAGTTAACATTTATTGATGAGGAAAGCACCAACTTCAGAATTGTTGACGCACAGCCCTCATAAATATGTTTACTGAGATCAAATAAACTTGTTATAGAGATTGTCAAGAGAATTGTGTAAACCTTTGTTAACATTTCGCAGTGTATTTTTGTTGAGTTTCCATTACAAATTCGGCACGTAGTTTTAAGTGAAAGTCAGCCAAGTCCATAGACCTTACTGGTTTTGAATATGGTTTTTATTAATTTTTTAAATGAGATTTATAAAGAATTCTTACTGAGTGTAGTCGTAACAGCCTGTTGCGTGTGAGTCAGGTTTGAATAGAGTTTCTGACGAGTGCTTATTAAATTTATCGCAATTGCCTTTATATAAGATTCTTATAGAGAGTAGTTCTAACATCCTGATGCGTGTGAGTCAAGTTTGAGTAATATTTCTAACAAGTTTGTATTGAATTTACCTCAATTAGCTTTTTATAAACTTCCTAATGACTATATTCGTTACATCCTGTTCCGTGTGCGTCAGGTTTGAATATCTTTTGTGACGGGATTTCATGACATTTACCTGAAATATATTGGTATGTGGCAGAAGACGCGAGAAAATATAGTTACAATATTTACAGAAGACGCACCGCGACAGCAGGCATCGGCACAGCTGAAATCGCCCTTCAAAAAAAATTACGCCCACCTCCCCTCGCGGGAACCCTGGTGTGATGCGACGCTGAGGGGGGTTCAAGCGCAAGCGGAGAGCAACCGTCGACCGGAAGGCCGCCGGAGAGCGGTACACCGGTCATATCACGCAGCGCGCCCGAAGGAGAGGAGACCGCGGAGAGAGAGAGTACTGCACATTAGTGCACTGCACGGGCCCGGCACTGCACGGGCCCGGGCCGGCCCGAAAGCCCGAGCCCGGCCCGGCCCGCGGGCCGGGCTCGGGCCGGGTAGCACACATTTTCTCGGGCCCGGGCCGGGCTCGGGCTTGAACGAAAAATGTTTCGGGCCTTGCCGGCCCGAGCAGTGCCTGAGACACGGCAGCGGTGTGACGCTAATTCTAAATTGTTGATAGCAAGTTTTCCCATTGATATTTGAGGTTAAGTGAAAAGAAAAAAAAGCGAAGTGCAATGTCACTATGGCGCCGTTAAAAAACATGATAAATAGACGATTCCGCTCAGAAAGCCTTCACATCAATTATAAAACAGACAGTCTGGGCAGCATAGTGGGAGAGAGCAGGCCAGACGAGGGCACTCCAGACACACAATACAACATGACTGTCTTTTATTTCTGCTTTTTGAAATAAAACAAACAGAACAAAGGCGACATAGACTTCGCACTGTCTACTGTTGCCACCTCCGTTGTAGCAAGCGGCTCCTCGGTCACGACGCGTGGCCCTGCATTCCAAGCGCCTGGGCCTCCACAAGAAGCGGGAGACTGAAGAATGGGAGTACAGCTCTTTATTTTGAGTGCACACGTGGAATACACTGCTGTGTACAGGATGGGGGTTGACGGAATAGGCACGAGAGAGGAGACGCGGGGAGAAGCAGTCATTCACAAAACAACACAAACACATCCCCTGAGGCTGGGAGCCGTAAAGATTCCGTCGCTGGGGTCCACCTCACAGAAGTTCCACGAAGGGTCGCGCGGCCCGCGTCATCGCTTTGTCTCGAACGGTTGCCGGAACCCCCCCCTGGTGGTGGTGGGCTGGCTCGAAGTCGTCCTCGAACAAAATAAATGGGTCACTCACAGCGCACATGCGCGGCCGCAGCGTCGTCGGGATGCTACGGGTCCGTGGAGGGCGAAACCAAACCCTACTGAAGCGGTTCCTCCACTTCGGAAAGCAAGCTGTCGCCCAAAAATGCCGAGGCAATGCAGACAAGATTTGTTGCCATCAGCTGCTGCCTTCAAGGTCCGCACATCCCCATTCTTTTGCCGAAAGTAGGAACGCCGGACGCCCACATGTTTTCGTATGAGCGGTAGTCACAACCGTGCATAGTTTCGGGGACCAATTTTCGAAGCAGAGCCAATGTTTCGGATAAAACGTTTTGAAACCATGATTCAAGGCAGAAAAGAAAACAAACGCAGACAAAATAATGCTGCCTTCATCACTGAAGGGAAAGACAGAAATGAAGTCATGAAAGCGGTCACGTACGTCTGCTCAAATTTCAGGCGCGTTCCTGTATGGACCCGAATTGAACCCGTGGCGCAATCTCCGAGTTCCTTTAGCAACAGATAGCAAAAGCAAAATGCTGTCAAATATTCCAGCAGTAAATGTACGCAAACTTAGTCTGTTGAGTCAACACTAACAAAATCCTAATTATATTATTGTGATCACAGTATTTCCCATTCATTGCTTTATGCAGTCGCTTTCTGCTTACGCTTCTAGGTTAAAAACAGGAAGCGTTTTCGGGCTCATGTTTATAGCCTTTTGGACTCGGGCTGATACTTAGAAAGTCTGGCGAGCACGGATTTCATTTAAATTCTACCGGACTCGGGTCGGGCTCGGGCTGATATTTTAAATTTTTGTCGGGCTCGGGCCGGGCTCGGGCTCACATTTTAAAAATTTGTCGGGCTCAGGCCGGGCTCGGGCTCCCGTTTTAAAAACTTGTCGGGCCCGGGCCGGGCCCGGGCCGTGTCTCTATCGGGCCGGGTCGGGCCGGGCCTAGAAATTCCGGCCCGTGCAGTGCTCTACACATGCGCAGCACCGCGCGCAGCGCCACCCACCGGCGGAATGGGAGCGCGCTGGGCACCACACCCGCAGATGTTGAGAGAGAGTGTTCGCTCTCACCTGGGCACGCGCCAGCGCCAGTGCGTCTGCCACGGCTATGACGCAACACAATCCAACACAATCCACTTTAATCCAATCCACGCCAAGCCAAGCCAATCCAATCCAATCCAATCCAATGCCCCTCGCGAGAGAGTGTTCGCTATTGGAGAGGAGAGGTGGTGAGCGGAGGAGAGTGCGGACGCCGACAACGACGGACGCACGCAGGAAGGACAGGGCCGCCGACAAGAGATGCTCTCAGCGTCGCATCTAAAAGTCTACCGCTTTCTTCTCTTTTCCTAGGCTCATGGGGATTGGGATCTTTGTGGGCATTGACCATGCGCACCGTTGAACTACCTCCCCCATCATCTCCCCCTTCCTCCCCGTGGAGCAAGCGTCATCTCGGCGTTGGCTATGCCACTTGAGGTGGGTGCAGCAACAGGGTAAATCTCGTACCTCACTACACGGTATAGGGGCCAGAGTAAAGGGGCGGGAGTTTTTCGCACAAACCGACATGGCGGGACGGGTTCCAAAGGAGCACCAGATAATCCTGAGCAAAGCGCCCTGGGCGGTGCCGGTGGTCGCAGCCGCACTTTTGCCGCGACTGTGATGTCGATAGATAGGCGCAGAAAATCTTGCATGCGACATCAGCGAATTCGGATCGACGTCAGTCGCTCGGAGCAGCTGAGCAGCAGAGCAAAGCCTACTAGAGTTGACTAGCTAAAACGCATCAACAAAATGGCGGCGCCCATGAACCGTCGCAGTGTAAACAAATGTCACCTAATGCGAACTGACCTATGATCATGGCGGCAGCACGAAACAGTAGGAGAAAGGAGTGCGGTTACTCTGTAGCCTTATCTAGTGACACTAGCAGAGCGCAAGCGACAAGCCCGCCTAGACGACAAGAAACATTTCCTAGCCTCCTGTATCACCCTTTGTAGGGGGTTACAACAGCTTTGCTGGACATCCACTTTTGCAGGGCGGGATGACAATCAATTTTAAAGACGATAGCCTTTCTTGGGCTACTTAAACGCAGACATTTTGGTCTTTCTGTCTTTCTGTTTGTATGTCTGTCTGTCTGTCACTCGATTCAGCCACCCTGCCAAAGTGAAACAGAAACTGCCCAATAGTCTTATGCACCCACAGCCAAATCCGAACGTCTACGTCCGCTGTTCATACTTTATAGTTCATATGTCCATACTTGTCCACATTGTTGGACAAGAACAAAATATTACGCCAATATAAGGCATAAAATTGATACATGTTTGATATTTGCCGTGTTCCTATATTTAAAAACTCGGGAATGCTTGGTTTTTGCGATAGCAAATAAAATACTACATCAACTGCAGAAAATCGTCGCCTGCTGTTTCCCGCGCTGCCGGGCGGCAATTAAAAAAAATGAAACGGCAACAGCAACGAATGTTTCCACTAGATAGGCTTCACGTTCCGCTTGGCACGCTCTTGGAGTAGGGCAACGCGGTCCTATAAACGTTTTAGAAGGGACTCCGCGAGGGCACGAGGGCACGACTAGAGCACTCGAACGTGGTAAATTTGAATTGACGGGAGCAAACATCTAACGTTATCTTGGGAGGAATGAGACGGGAGAGGAACAGCATGAGAGGTGAGTGGGTAAGAGAAGGGAGGCGTTCACTTTGCAGGGGCGACAGTCGACTATCGTATTTCGTCGACATTTGCAGCGAAAGGAGCAGATATGCGGCCAATTGTTTTGTGTTTTGAGCGCGCGCGGAGTTTAAATGAAAAGCTCAATACTTCCCCTGCAACCAGAACACTCGACAGCAAACTTTTATTGCATCAAAAACGCCCTACCAGCCGCAGCGCGCTCTTGCGAGTGGCCACCAATGCCTGCATTTTTGTTGCACCAGACAGGAAATCGGCACTTCCACGTTGCGGTGAAAAAAAAAAAAAAAAACTCCCCGGCCTGTGACATATCGAAGGGCCCCCCTCTCCGGGAGAGAGAGCGCAGTCTTTGTCGTGCAGTCCGCGGTAGCGTTGAGGGGGAACGATTATGCGTCATTTTTGATCTCGCGTAGCTTCGGTGATAGGGAACGAATTTTATCATTCTCGCGGGCAAAGATTTCCGGGACAATATACATTTCCCAAAATACATCCCGAGTAGTCGGGGATAAGTGCTGCAGGGCCCCTTTAATAGCTGGCTATAGCCTACTTTATGCCCTTTTATGGGTGGCCACAGGGAGCTACAGCTCTCAATTTTTTTCATGGGCGCCCAAAGGCCATTTTTGTGTGGTCAGTGCAACGCATTAGCCAACTGAGCCATCGCGGGAAGTATTTGTTGTTATGTCGAATCCTCTCGCCTGTGGGTCTCTTCATTCTGAGGCAGGCTCTACACTGGGTAAGTTTTTTCTTCACTTCCCGGCGTAATAAACAGCTTATAAAACTTCTGTATAAAGCTTCTCATTCACGGCGACAGACACGTGGACTTTCGCTTCGGAACAAATGGGACCTGGGTTTGACTCCCAGTGCTGAAAATTCATTTTGATTCCTGAATTAGATGTTTGAACTTTCGCCGCGGATCACACAAAAAGTTGGTCACCGCAGGATGGGTACTTCCGAAGTCATTTCATGCTCGTGAGAACTCTGACCGCCCATAGGCGATACGTTTGCGAGTTCAATGGGTTTATTTGAATGGACTGGATGGCCATCATAACTCGATGATTGCTGCACTGAAGGCCTATAAGCCAGCCCCTGAAGGAAGCATAACAAAGACAGGATAGAAACCGCAACCGCGGCTTGCACAACATCAGTTTTCACAACAGAATGCATTTCGAACATTAAAAGATCGATTTGCGGAAACAGGCCATTGAAGTTACTGTCCATCTCAGCGCAGGAAAATAAGTGCAAACGTCGTTGCATCTCGCCCACGGAATTAACTAAACAATGGTGGAGGAATGGAAAGTTTGCAGCGTGTAATCCGGCTACACGAACTTGAGATCGTGGTTGAAAGTACTACAGAACGCTAGGTGTCGAAAAATATAACCGCTCCACTGGCGCATATTCCTGCGAAAATTGAAAAACGACAAGTTTCCCGCGCGAATCTGCCAGATGTACCACCACGTGCGAATAACGACAGCCGAAGGGACAACTTTTCTGCCATTCCGCAAAACCTCCTGGAGAACATTAGTGCGGATCGACAACACGTCTTGCAAACACGCGCCGTCCGTACGAGTGCCGGGATGAAGTGTCAAACATCCCGACATATTTCCTAGGCTTCCATTTTCTCGGAAACGTCACGCCACGATTCCGACGTGGCAAGGCCAAGGCACGGCATCGACCATTTCATGGGAAAATCTTTACCGGCCCAACTATGCCGGTGCCAGAAGCATCGAAGAAACGCCCCAAAGAAATGCGAGGGCATCGCCGACGAAGGCCATACGTTCGTGATGTTCGGCTATGGCGTGGAAGCGGGGGTGTTTCTGTCGCCTTCGCATCGGACTTTTTCTCTCCGCGATCGACGTTAAACAAAAGGAGCCCGGGTGCTGTGAAAAGGCTCGCTGACGGGCGCGGAAACGGCCGAGGAGGCGATAGCGGGAGCCGTTGTTTCGGGCACGCCACGTCAGAAGACGAGACGGGTCGGAGGAGTGGCACGTTTCCCGAAAGAAGCGGCTGCCGGTCGAACGCCGCTCGGACCGTGTCGATGCAACCTCGAAAGAGCACGGTGTGGGGTGGGGAAATCCATACTTACCGCCCTCGCGAGAGTCGAGCCGAGGAGCTGGCCTCGGCAGCTCGCGTAACCCGCCGCTCTCCCTCCTTTCCGGACGAGAACGAGCGCCCTCTCCCGCGCCAAGACACGCCATTTTGCGCCTTCCCTCGCTTGAACCCGACCGCGGGGAAGGCGTGGGTGGGATCGCTTTTCTCCCCTGTCGAAGGCTCCGCTCATTCGGCACCCTGGCTTGCAGCGTTTTTCTCTTATCCGGGAGAGCAACGGCAACTGACGCCACCGCTAAAGGCCAGTTGCGGGGACACCTCCCCCGTCGGCTCGCTGTGGGCCAATCAGGGGGCTTCTGGGCTCCGGCGCATGCGCGCAGCGCCGGCGCATCTCTGCATAGCTCCCGTAGTTCGAAGAGCGAGAAGGAACGGAGGCAACTGGCTCCCTTTTTCTTTCGCCCCGCCGGTCGGGAAGGGTAGGACGCCAAGAGGGAAAGGCGATTCCTCGCGGCCAGCCGGTCGGCCGAGCGAGGAAAGGGTCGGCGCGCAGCAGTCAGGAAACCGAAACCAGCACAAACCTAAAAGCCTCGCCGCCATCATCCCCGAGAGGCACTTTCTAACCGTCATGGCCCTCTCCCTCCCCCGCCGGGGCCAAGTGGGCGCCGGGGCGAGGGTGGTGGGAAGCCAGCTTATCGGGAAGGCGGCTTCCCGGCTGCCCCTCGGTCGTGGCTCGGCTTGGCTCGAGTCACTCGGGGGCCTAACCCCGAGCGAGTGTTGCGGGCCGCGCTCATCGCCGCTGGCTCATGACTCCTTCCCGTACCCCGAGCGGCTTGCAGCCTCGCGTTCCACAACCGCGGCCGCCGACGCCGGTGGCCCCCGTCGTGACACCGGCGTGACCGCAGCGCTTCGCCCGAAGGGACAGCCTAGCTCGGGCCGCTGCACCCACTGCCTTCAATTTTGGCGCCGTCGGGCCCCAACAAAGCCACCACGGAGGATCTAAGGGTCACCTCTCCGCCAGAGAATGTAAGTGGAGCCCCGTGTCAGCGTGTTCCGCCTCATTCGCTGCCGTTCTCCTTAATCGTAAATTTTCGACATCATCACTCAGTGATCCACTTGAATTCACGTTCACAAGTGTACGTTTTCCTTCGGAAAAGTAAATGCTTCTGATAAACCAGTATAAATATTAGTTCATTGAATGCTTTTCTGTTTGTCTCAAGATGAATGTTACTTAACCTCAGTGAAAGAACTAACATTTACAAATTACCCGTTTTTTCCCGCGTTGTTTTAGCAACCGCAATAACTGTGTCCTTTTGGCTTTAATGGACTAAATTTTATTATCCCAGCATAAAGTGTTGAGAGATACTTGAGAAGAAAAAGGTGACCCCAAGAAACGATTTTTCAGCATGATAGAAGAGCTTTTTATGCTGATATATAAAGCATGCAGTTGCTCTATAGTTCAGCACCGAAAACAATTAAGTGATAAGACTTTACACAGGGAAAGACACGCAAAGACTCTGGCTTGGTTAGCTTTCCATGCAGCATCTTAATATTCTTTTGGCATTGTGTGTACAATTGTGTTATTTCATGTTTCATAATGAGTACAAGTGACGTTAACGTCTCTTTATTGCGGTGGCGTATATGCTTGCATCGAATGGGAAACATACCTTAAAGTGCAGAGGTTTCAACATCTTTGTTAAGCGCTGAAACACCACCAACTAGCCCACTTCTATGCCTTGCTGAACCTAAGTATATACCTGTCCTAAATTATTTTAAATGCAGAGCATTTCAGTAACTCACGATGTCACCCGCGTTGACGTCCGTAGTCGTAGTCCGCACCCCTCCCCCTACACTATATAAAAAAAATACTATCCGGCGCCTGGTTTCGATCCCTCGACCCTGCGGGCGGAACGCAATGTACATGGTGCTCTACCCACTGCGCCACAACGCCGACACAGAATGGGAGGCTACGAACGCGCCTTATATCCTTGACTCATTCAAACTACGCCAAGAAGCTGCTGATACAACGCATTCACTGCCACCAACTCCCCAAACACTAAACGTTAACGCAATACACCTACCCCCTATGCTACGCATTTACTCGAGTCTCCCTCGCGGGGAGATGGGCCCAATTTTTTCGCTAAGAAGAACTGCACTTTTCATCTTATCGGCGAAGTCACCAGAGCGACTTATGCTCTGTTCATGGCCGCTGTACGCAAAAGCGGGTGTTATACAAACAACAAAATGCACAAGAACGCACTACAAAACGGGAAGGAAATGTGTTTTTTAAAGGAAATGCTTCAGGTATGGAAGAAAATAGCACAAAAATAGGTTTAATAGGCACCATCACGGGTCGTTCTTGGTAATCAAGTTTATGTACTAATGCAGTGTGTAAAAAGAAAAGCACGCGAGTACGACCCGACATATCCCAATTTGCAAGACACATTCCTCAGATACTAATGCCGGGAAAGGATGAAAGTGCGGGTTGGAGCCACTTTTAAACAAACAAGCGCAGTAAACCAGTTCAATAGGCCGCATACGCTTGTTTACCTCGTCGTAATGCACGGTATCTAAATTTGGTGTCAAGATTACATGCCCCGCGGGAATGTGGCAGGTGCGTATACGCATTTACTCAGCTAAAGCGTCATTCAACTTGCAGCTTATGAAGTGTTATTTGCTAGAAGAACTTTACACGACCTGCTTATTTTCTTTATTTAAACTTGTTAAACATAAAGCGACATTATTTTTGTGACCTTTGTACGGGCGAGGTTTACAAGCCCGAAGAAACTCCACAACGTCGTAGGTTTCATTGGCATTGATAATCAGATAAGGAAACTATTGATTCGCTCCCGTATTTGGCGGTGGTGGGGACAGATGTAAGGTTGTTTCTCAAAGCATCTGTATACATATGAGCAAAGTTTCGTGACACCACATGTAATTTTTGATATCTTCAGGAGCAGAGGAGACATTAAAATTGCTCCAAAGCACGTTTTAGCAGGTTTCATATTCCTAGGAGAAAAAGTTTTAAAAATCACACGGTCTTGTAAGGAATATGCTCACCTGATTTCATGTCTCTAGAGGGCCAACAGTTTGTGCTGAGCGACTATAAGTCATTCATTCAATCGATCAATCATTCAAAAAACTTTTTCTGTTAGGTATTTGATGATCTTAATAAATGTTAATAAATGGTTTGACATCGACATCTCATCGTCTTATTTAACACGAAGAGATGAATGCGACCTACTTATTTAGGTATCTGGCACTATAGGTTTGCATACCTGTTTCGGCGCAATGACCGACCAGTGACTTTTCTGTGCGTCTTTGCAGACAAGTTTGTGGAAGCTTGTTTTGTTAAAGCATGTTTGGGGATCGAGACAAAGCATTTTTAAATGAACAGAACTTTAATGATGCCTTCATTGGTAATTAAATAACGGTAAATTAATCATTGCTAGAAACTGCCGCTATGTGTCAACAGGATTTAGGTGATCTTAGAGCTTTGAAATGTGGCTTTGTGTATATAGCTGTCGAGTTTGCTATGCGAAAAACAATACCTTTAAGGGCATTTGTCAGAGACCTTGTGGATCCGGTTGCATTGCGGCGCGTGCACATTCAGCGTCGATCTAACCAGAGCAAAAAAAAGAGGTCCAGGAGATGGATAATAAATACAACTTTTAGAGCTTCTTTTGGGCAATATGGGTTCTCTTTCCAGACTACAAACGAAAAGCCCTTGCTGAGAGAAATTTAACGAGAATAAATTTGCTAAAATCTGCGGTAAATAAAACAAACAATGTGAGGAAGGTCACTCGAAGCTACACTATGGTGTTTACTGTTCATCGTCCTTCCTAAAGCGACACAACGTAAACCTTCAACATTGCGTGCCACGCTGAACATCGCATTACCTTCACCGCCAACAGAAATACGTATGAATTGGTATTACTCCCGTTATTATGGGAGCTTGATTGGTTGTTAAAGGGCGTTTAAGTTTTCGCAGAACTGGAGTTTACGAGAGTTGCATTTGGAGTACATTGTGCTGTCTTTGTCGTGATGTGCAGCAGGAGCACATGGTACCGAAGGTTCCCTGAAATTTTCCCGTGGGACAGAAAAAGACCAGCGCCTTCTCTCTGCCGTTGTTCGAAGCTCATGCGTGCCCAGTGCGGTAGAAAACTTGCGCAGGATCCTTCAAAGCGGACGCGTGCTCGTGTAAGGACTTTCTGCCTGAATATGCCACACTCTCAAAAAAAAAAAAAAGCTCGCTTCACTTATTAACAGAACACTACCCAGTTAGTTTTGCCAGTATCCACTAGGCACTTAGTGCTTTTACTAGCTCGCCATGCATAACATACTAAAAAGCTACGCGTGACAATGTGTATCGGCTGAGCGCGCAGTACGGAATAGACACATTCAACACGGCAACATCACACTTAGACAACAAATAAATTGCGCAAGAAAACCAATGGGATTCACGGGGAGAGCGAGTATAACTTACAAGTACATCCGCTCTCTTTTCCTTTATAGCGAGCAGCGGAAGTCCTCTAATGGAGTCAGTGAGCTTGTCGCAAAAAATCAAATTTTTCAGCTAAAATTTTAGAATTATATATTTTAATGTGAGCATATACCTATAAGAATGTGAATTTGCAAAAGCTTTTTAATCGTGATTGGGAGTGGGGAGCGTGCTGTAGTTATTATGGTAAATATTTCATAGAATTTTGTTGCTCTCAGTGAATGTTAGTATCAGACAAGCACCGGTCAACTCTAGACTAGTAACGATAGCATTCAGGCTCGATCCATACTTACTGGCAGGACTTACGTACTGTTCTGGGGATAGTAAAGTTCGTAAAGAGTTAGTAAACACAACCCGTTACTACCTTTTTACTAGCATTTTTGTTATGGGTGCATGATCATATTCTCCACCACGAACGGAACTGTATATATCCCCCATTCCATGGTACCCCTTCCGAGATTGCATGGATGGCGTTGAGGAACCCGTGAAGAGGTATACCTCACAGCACGGCTGCTGTGAAGAGGTAGTATACCTTTTTCCAAAATTATGTGTCAATTCAGCTTCGCTCATCGTTCTCCTTCATAGAGTGGAACGGCTCAAGTGGTAGCTTTCAACAGGCGCGATGGCTGTCATTGATCTTTCATTATATACCTTATACCTTATATACCTTAGCTTATACCTCGTGGCGGCATACTAAGAAGTCCAACATTAACGGAAGGTTCCAGTAGATGGCGCGCGGGTTACATCTGAAAATAAAAGGATCGTTTCACCCAGGAATCTGCCAACACGGTCCAGATTGCGGCAATCCCTGGACGGTGATCCCCCAACGTGGCGTCACTTGCTCGTTTCAGTTTTCTTTCAGTAGAGGGTGGCACTTCTAAATTCTATACCATAGCTGAAGTGTTGAGCGGCCTGGAAAGCGCGGAACAAATTTTAATTTGATTTCATTTATCACCCTGCGTAACAGCACAGGGAGCACCGCGCAGCACATCGGCAAAAAGCGTGGCGACATCCCGTTGTAAATAAATAAATAAATAAATAAATAAATAAATAAATAAATAACGTAAAGTAGCAGAGTCTTACCGACGTTTCACAGACTCCCGTGACGTCACTTCACAAACGTCGCTTCTCGAGCGGCGTCAAGGCTTTGGCAACGTTCACGAACTGTTGGACGACACCTGAGATACAGCTATGTTAACTGCTCGCCAGGATGGCACTCTTACAGAAGCGAAGTTCCACACGCGAAAAAGGAGCTTCAACATAACATCTCAACAGAAGAATCTCAACCGAAGCCTCCATCCCCTCTTTTTTTTAAAAGCACTCGTCAAGAAATTCACCGCAACCGCCTTCAGGCAGCACAGCCGCTCAACTTCGGTGGCGGGGCTGTCGAAACAGCCCGACCGCAGCGTTTTGAAGTTCGCGCAAAAGTGCAAGGAAGTGGTGTGGTCCGGTCCTACGGCCACTCCGTACTTGAAAAAACTGAAAACGGGACTGATGGTTTTCAGGCTGCTTTGTGTAATGATTTATCGCGTGCTGAAGTGTTTGTTTCACGATTGCTGAGCCTTGCAACATGGATAAAAGCAATAAGAAGAGAACATAAAAAATTGGTGCCGGTACAGTGATGTTCCTTGCGGGAAATCTTCCCCTTTTCGGGAAATATTCCGCTGTAATTTTGGCCGAAAAGGGAAAAAGGGAATCTTTCAGAGATGTAAGGAACTTTTGGAGTCATGGAGTAAAAAGGAAACATAACGTCAGTAAACCGGACCTGGCAACCTTAATTTCATTCTTGTTGTTTTATTTCCCTAACATTTCGCAGGATTTATGTTCATATATCCGCAGTCGTGTTTCTGCAAGCCACAAGCATCCAAGACCGCTTCCAATCTAGTTCGTAAATCAGAAGGGAGCATAGAAAAAAGAATACCGCGTGAGAAAAAGCTATATATATATATACATATATATATATATATATATATATATATAAAGTGAGTAGAGACACACACATGCGAGAAAATCAAAATCATTAACATTGAAACAAAAGTGTTAGAGGACTTCCTTATTCACTAATAATAACTGGCAGTGACTGTTCGGAACTACTGAACAAAACATTTTTCTTGGTATTTACAGTCGAATCTTCCCTCCCACAGGCAACCATACGCAGTAGCACTGATGCATTTATGCTTGAAATAACCATAACCGATGCTGGCATATTTTCTCTTCTGACTAATCTCAAGACTTCTTCTTCGGCTGACAACACTGGTTTAAATAAAACTATTCTAAAAAATATAGCACAAAGCATATTCCCAATATTATCCACTCTATTCCAACAGTCTCTAACCACCGGCGTTATACCCCATGACTGGAAGGTGGCGAAGGTTGTTCCGTTTTTCAAATCTGGTGATCGTACGTCACCCCTGAACTATCGCCCTATTTCACTAACCAGCACCATATGCAAACTCATGGAGCATATTATTCACTCCCAGATCATTAACTACCTCGAAAAACATAACCTTATTTTTGTGCATCAGCACGGTTTCCGTAAAGGCTATTCATGTGACACCCAACTTGCTGGCTTCATTCACGAGATACATTCATCCGTAGACGCTGGAATTAAAGTCGACGCAATTTTCCTAGACTTTTCAAAAGCATTTGATCGTGTTCCTCACCATCGACTTATTCACAAGCTTACGCTACTAAACATCGACTCTGCTGTTATAACATGGATAAAAGACTTTCTTTCTAACAGGATGCAATTTACATCAGTTAACAATCACAACTCCTCTCTAGTCCCCGTAACATCTGGTGTTCCTCAGGGAAGTGTACTCGGGCCCTTGCTTTTTCTATTTTATATTAATGATCTACCAGACTGCGTTAAATCTAACATAAGGTTATTTGCGGATGACTGCGTATTATACCGTAAAATTCAATCTAACCATGACCACGATATTCTACAATCTGACCTTAATGCTATAAACACATGGTGCTCAACCTGGCTAATGCCTCTAAACCTTGCTAAAACAAAACTAGTGTCCTTTACTAATCACGCCTCCCAAAATTCAGCATCCTACATATTAAACGACAGCCTCGTGGACAGAACTTCCACCTATAAATACCTTGGTGTACATCTAACCAGTAACTTGACATGGAATAATCACATTAACCATATCCTCGCGTCTTCTAACCGTTCGCTTGGTTTCTTTAAACGTAACCTCAGACATGCACCCGCGCGTTTACGAAAGTTAGCATATATTACACTAATACGCCCTAAACTTGAGTACGCGGCAGCCATTTGGGACCCTCATCAGGCATATCTAATGAATGACTTAGAAGCTTTACAAAACCGTGCTGTCCGCTTCATCTTTTCTTATTACTCACCCTATACCAGCGTAACCGAATTAAAAAATCGTGCTGAACTTGAAACCTTATCGCATCGTCGCAACATATCTCGCTTAACTTTATTTCATAAACTGTACTACCATGCATGCCTTCATAACGAATTTATGTGTGAACCCGCCGCCATTTTTCCGCGTCGAGATCATTCATGCAAAATCAAACGCATCACATGTCATACCGTTGCTTTTGCCGAATCATTTGCTCCTCGTACCACAATAGAGTGGAATAATCTACCATCAAACATTGTTACTGAACCTAATACCACTAAATTTACTAATGCTTTGAGCAAAAATATCAATGTATAATATGTATCATTTCACTGCCTCATTTCATTCAGTTCTTGCGTTGTCAGATGACATGTTGTAATATACCATGTGGTTATAATCGGTGTAGTTTGTTCTAGTTACTGTACCAATAGCTGTTCTTATTATTCTACCTAATTTTTGTATTTGTTTTCACTCTAGCAATGTTAATTATTTCTACCATTTTTTAGTTCTTGTGTTTATTTTGTTCTTGTTCTAGTTTATGTGACACCTTTGTAACCCCCCTACCCTATGTAATACCCTCCCCAGAGGGCCTTTAGGGTTTTTTTTAAATAAATAAATAAAATTCAGAGTAGAAGGAAGTCCTCTTCCTGAAACGTCAGTAAACTTTTGTTTTTATTTTAATGTTTTTCTCGTGTGTCTCTGCCTCTACTTACCTTATTTCTTCGCGCTCTGTGTGACTTTTTGTTTCCAAGATATATATATATATATATATATATATATATATATATATATGTGTGTGTGTGTGTGTGTGTGTGTGTGTTTCTACGGGCGCGTTCAGCTGGCCGCCGCAAGAGTGCTAGCCTTTGTGAAGCACCCCAGAGACGGGTGCCTTATTGCACCCTGTTCAGCTAAAAAGTACCCTATAGCCCTATAGTACCCTATAGTACGCTAGTTAGCACCCAAGTCTGTCGGAGCTTTTCCTACAAAACCACCCACCTAAACGAGTAGAAAAAGGGTGCGTCATCCTCGGTTCCCAAATGGCGCAGCAGGTGTGCAGCCACATAATGCACCATATGGCACGAATATGGTATGAACCATTCGCGCTTTTTAGGCTCGCTTCTATGAGACATTCCATTGAAGCTCAACATCAGCTCATAATTTGCTTGAACTACTTTGTCCCACCGACTTTTAAAACATCGATTTATGAAGTATAGTATTAGAGCCCATCTCAGTACAGGAGTCATAACATTGGAGGTTGTTGATTATTCAAAACTTTGTAAAAAATGAATTATATGTTAATTTTACCGAACTACAGCCCACATCCTTCGAGCTTCACTGCACAGCATAAACGTGTTATGCAGTGAAAGAAAGTAGGTGTGCAACACATAAGCCGCAAAAAAGTTCTTTGAGCCAAAACCCTTGACTTCTCAGTAGTGCATCAAACTTCTAATCAAGGTAGTTACCCGCAATGTCCAGTGTCTTATTCTTGAGCTGAGCAGGACAGCTCAATATGAAGGAAGGGCAAATGCGTGCTGGAAAAGATAAATCATAAAAATACCTTAAGCGGGATTCTGAAACAGGGTTGAAAGAAAATGAGCAAGCAATTCTTTCAAAATATGTAAAGCAACGCAAACAAATATTTATTCAAACTTCATGTCTACAACAGACGACCTCATTGGAGCTGGTAATGGGGTTTTACTAGGCTAAACAAAGAGCAGAGAGTGCCTATGTTAATGTTACAGGGAACGTTCGCAGCCGAAATTGTTTGAACACTTAAACTAACCACTGCTTAACAAACTTATAAAAATATGGATAGCCAATCCTTAGGGAAAGTTGAAAAAAAAGGAATATAAGGCAGGTGACGAAATTAAAACGACACCAAACTTGTTGGCTTTTAATTTTAAATGATGGTATAAAAATAATGACATGAAAGAAAGTGAGCCGAAACTGAAGGGCCACGATACTATATAGCCCGACATTTCACACTGAAGCAAAATAGCCGCTTTCAAAACTATATAGGCCAAACGCCCAATGGGGCAACCCTTTAGGCGCAGAAAAACATACCATGGCTGTTAAAAAAGCTATGATTTAGTTGAGAAAAACTAACCACAACAAATTGCAATTTGTGACTTGATACAATTGCAGAAATACACAGCGACATCAAATAAAATATATGATTGCTGTACAAAGACTGATCACAACAAAAATTGAGGACTACATATATAAGACCGGCATCATTGGGCAAAGCAGCTTAACGATGCGAAATGGTATACACACAAACTACTTTATTATTATGCGAAAAAATTCAGCGCATGTGTATTCTCTGGTTAGAACAGGAGATAAGATTTTTCGTGTGTTTTATAACTAGTATCTGAAAATTTATTCTAATTTCTATAAGAATTTCTGTTCGGGTGCAATTAAAGATCATAATGGTGAACTGTGCACAGGTGAACGATTGCGGTAAGACTAACTCCATCATTCTGTTTTCGAGCAGAATCAATGACTATTGAAATTTCAGGCTTCAAAAGTTGAACCACAAGAAACCCATTTTGTTTTTCAAGCATGAGCCTAATGGCTGCAAGTTAGGCTTTACCACAAATGGATTGATGTTGCCTATATTACGAAGCTGGAGTGACGCAAAGTTCTGCAATACCATGATTAGCAGCATCTGAACAGCAGTGTAGAAAGAGAGAGCTCTTTATTAGATGAAAGCAGAGAGGTTTGCCGGCATGTTCCCGCCTACATACTCTGCGGGGATCGGGAGAAGGGAGTAAATGCACCTAAAGAAGTAGGGCAGAAGAAAGGGGGAGAAGAAGAGGTTAAAAGAAAAAAAAATCACGACATCTCCACGGAATGAATGATGATAAGTGGGGTGAAGCTCGAGAGGGGGAGATCATCGGTAACCGTAACTCTCCCGTGAAAGTTCGCCCATTACATCATTAAGAAACACGTAAGACTGTGTGCGTACATTGTACAAATCAACTTTTATTTCCGGAGTCAATGCTCCCAGGCCCAGACCTGGTGAAAGACCCCGCGCCATCGAGGACTACCCCGCACCTCCACCACAATTTGTCACGTAGGATGGGACACAACGGTAAAGAAAGAACTTTTATTTAGGGCGAACTTGTGCCCGAACAAGACGAGAGGAAACGAGCAAAGGTCCTTGCGTCTCGTTCGATCTCGACAACGATTGCCTGCGTTCGTGGCGTGATCTCTTGCGTGATCTCCCCGTCGCAGTGCACGTGCGCTCGCGCCTCCGTTGGCGAACACAGACAAGCTCGCGCTCCCGGTTTACGCTGCCGGTTGCAGCCGGTTCTTGCGCGTGCAACGCGGCCCACTTTGCGACATCTCCGAAAGCATGCGGCGGTCACGTACCACGAGACACAAGGGATGGACAGACCCATGGCTTTAGGAGCTTCGCCCCTAAAAGTGAACACGAAGCTTTGCGTGGTGAGGTAAAAGTCCACACGATCTCACAGGTAAAGTTCTAAATTGTCTCTGCGACGCCGATTCCGCGTAAAAAGTTAAATAAGGCAACGAACACTTTTCTCTGGGATGATGGAGAGGGCCTGGGTCCAAGGCAGTGTTGTACGGAACGGCGTTACAAGGAACGGCGTTCCTGGAACTACACTCTAAGCTGGGTAACCCTTAATAGAGGTATACATTTTCGAATTTTTGTAACCTATAATTTATAAGGTACAAATGTAACCTATATCGTCGTAACATTTATATACGTATACACGTAAGGGTTACTCACTTATGGGTTACTTTGCAGCTTTCACCATGTATACCTTCATATAAGTTACATCTACCGCCGTCCAAGGCCACACACCCGGAAGGTGCCATGTTGCGCGCCAGGCGCGCTTTCGCCGGCGCCTCTGTGGCGACACCCTGAAGGTGCCTTTCCCGCGTGGTAAACAAACATCGCGTTACTGGAAGACGATATGTGCGACCATGCTGTCAATTGCGCGGTCTAAACTTTTGCGTCGGGTGTCTTTTGTTCGTCCATTAAATAAAGTGCCGACCACGCAGCTGGGGCTAAAAGAGAAGGTACTTTTATAATTCCTAAAATTGTGGTTCCAAAAAGCTTGAAAATGTCCTCTTAATATATATGCATTGCATTACATGTTCGATAATCGTTACCCAGGTTGTCACCCAAAAATCTTAGCGAGTATTGGCAACGCTTAAGTCTTATAAACAGGCATAACTAAATTTGATGTTTGCATCAGCTGTGTGCCGTTTAAGAAACCAGTATCAAACATGCATGATAGGTCTTTTGGTAAACTGCAGGCATGAATTTGAGCTTTAGTTAAACAACATTAGGCTTTAGTGAAACCAAGCTTTAGTGGAAACATGCACTTGATAGCATACTTCAAAAGGACGCCAAAGTTACGATAACATAACCTTAAGCCAAAAATTTTTGTCTCAACTTAGGCCATGATTATCAAAATAGAATTGCAGTACATGCACACATATTTGCGAATTTAACAGCCAGAAATTTGGCATCAGTAGTTTTGAACATTCACATTTATTATTATGAAACACCTGCGGGCTATTTATTAAAAAGCAAAGCTGCGATTCACCCCAATGTTATTATCGTTTCTTAATGAGTATTAGACGAGTGCGGATTCCTGAGCGAATTGGGGTTTCCTATATTGCTTTAGACTTCCAGGTAAAATTCGGTTTATTCATATATCCTTATTAAACCTATTTAATAAATGTTCCATGAACAGCTTCACAAACATGGCCAAATATACAGATTATTTACCTCAATATTTGCACGGATGTATGCAAAGTATTTCGAATCGTTTGGATACTGCCATTGAACAATTTCAGACGAATTCGAGTTTGAGCTACATTTATAAGATGATTCTCAGAGGTGCTCGTTCCCAGTACAGCGTTATTGTCATGGTTCCCCACAGAAAAAAACGCAGAATGTGGGAAAGTAGAAAAAACGTTTATTACAAATTCAGTGTTTAATACAAAGCAGTGTTTATGGCTATGTACCCTACATTCTCCGTTTCACTAAGAGTCTGTGATTACACTTGGAATTCACTCGTCTTTACGAATTCATCTTTACACTTCCCTCTTAGGTTCCTCTTTACAGTTCCACCTCAGTTGTGATTCCCACGCCAAGTTATCGTTTTTTATGCAGCACTAACAAGTTTCTAAGCCAATTGCAATCTGTCTTTTGGACAAACTTTAAATGGGATCTATAATTTCCTGCATGAAAAAAGGCGCTTGGAAAAATTCAGAGGTAAGCTTCGCAATTTACGTAGTACACAAGCAGGCACAAAATCAGGGCACGCTGAAGATTTCCCGAGGTCATCTGAATAACTTGTTCCCTGCTGCCGCAAATGGAGGTATATATGTAAGGGGCCGTCACTTGGATTTCCCCACCTTGAAGAGCCATCTACAGAAAATTTCAGAAAAAGAACAAAATTCAATGCAACCATAAGCCCTTCCCACCAAACCACAGGCATGTGAAGTACGAAAAATATATTGCACGAAAAAGAAGACGGAGACAAGAGAATGAAATGAAATGCCGCACCACAGAAAGAGTGATTTACGGCCTTTCCTAATAATTTCACATCATTTCAATAATCGTTACACAGAGTAATTTGGCCGCATTGTTCAGAACAACGCGAGGCCACTGTAGTCATACAGGCCAATCGTGCCATGTTCCAGTTTATCCGGAATTTTAATCGTGCCATGCTCCAGTTTATCTCGCGAAATGTTTCTGCATGCTCACACAGAACAGGCAGAAACTTTGGGCTACGAGATAAACTGACATACATTTGCAAAAGAGAAAATAAAAACATTTCCGCGCCTTCATGTGGAATCACTAGTACACGCAACTGAGCGAACGTCGCACTAAACCCAGAAAACGTGCTTTCACGATGCTGACGCCATCTGCGTCACATTTTTGGCTGTACTTAAACATCTCCCCCTCCCCCGCCCCTTGTACTGGCAGTTTCATTTTGAACAAGGATCCCACATGGAAGCCGAAACGTTTTTCATTTCAGTAAAGTGTTCTTATCGGTGGTTTCTTCCTCGGCTATCAGTAAAAAGGAATCGCCAACTTACATTTTTTCTTCGTCCAGATGTGTTGTGCGAGAGGATACATCTAGAACTTGCACCGATTTTCAAGTGGCATTCCCAGGAGGTCTGTACCTGTAATGACTCGAAGGGTTATTTGGGTTAAAATGTAATAGGCTTTAGAGCTGGGCAGTTGGTATACATTCATAATGAAAGAACACCTCAAACTTGACAAGACGAAGAAAAGAACACAGCACAAGCACTCACTAACAACTGGAGCTTTCTTAAAGAGCTCTATTCGAAAAAGAGTTCTTGTTGGCTCTACAAAACCACGCATCTTATAGAATAGCTAGAGTTGCTGAAAAACTACAAAGCTCCATGCTGAGGAAATCGTTATGTGAATTCATAACCTTCATGTAGTAACGAAATGATAGAAAGTCGCTAAACATGAGGCAAAATAAGATACGAAATATAGCATCATAAAATTTGAAGAAAGGCATCGCATTTTTACAAGTGAATCATACTTTTGTCTATGCAGGCCTGGGTGCCATCTTTACAAAAAATATTTGAATAAATGTGTTTTAGTTATTGCATTTTCATACCGTTGTTTCCACTGAACTCAGACTTCATTTCAAGTTGTGTCATACGCAGGGGAGTCCTGGTTGTCAGCTCAAGGAACACTGCCTGCAGGAAAAACAGTAGTGATGATAAGGCCTAGAATAGGTAGCCAGATGCAACCACAATTTTCGAACAGCCAGGAACCGATGAGGGTACAGCACCCATTTTTACACATGCACCTGTCTCTGTGTAATTCGTCACAATTTCTGTATCATCAACAAACAACATTAATCAAGCAGCCTGCATGCTGGCTCATACATAGCACCATTCTGTAAAGTCGCTTTACTGCACTACACTAGGAGCACGTGAGACAACCATTTGCCCTGCAATACCACGCGAATAAATAAACGACTTATTTGTGCGAATGAGAATAATAAACTCACTTAACATGGTGAAAATGGCCCGCTGTCTCAAAATGACTAACAAATTTACCCACTCAAGGAAAATAATGACAAAAATGAAGAGTGCTGTACATATGAAAACCTTTTATTTTGCGGTAGGGCAAGCTTTCACAAAAAAAGAGGCTTGTGCTGGACAAAAGTGAGTTTAGAAATTTCGGCCAGCATTTAGTGGACTACTTTTCTGCAGCACACACCTTGTGTTTATCCGGATATATTACTACAAGACCAATAAATAGACACCATTCCGAATATATGCAGCGAGAAAAATGAACATTTCCCGACGGCTCAAACAAAATGATAATACCCAGAGAATAGCGCGATAATATAAGACTTTAATGGGAAAAATTTCAATTATTCAAACAGAGCTGCCTGACAATTACATGGGCCAATTACTCGTCAAGTGCGCCCGATGCAGCCAACAGCGTAAACAAAAAGCTCAACGCATGATAAAGGCGCGCAAACAGAGCAGAAAGCAGGTCACGAGCGCCGTTGTCTTTTATAATGTACGGGCTTTCCCGATCGTCCGCTCCAGTCTGACGCAACGAACGCAAGCCCGTTATTTCATTCAATTGCAGTCGCGGACAACGAAAAACGTCTAGCGAAGCAACTAGTCAGGTAACGACAATCCCTCTCGAATGCTGCAATTTCAAATTGAAAAGCCCCCAGCGAAAAGATACATTCAATGAAAACACGGAAACCCTTACGGGAATATACTCACCGAGTTCGCTTTCACTGGCGCCGGGGCATTGGTCCAACATGCGAACTTGATGCTGGTCGTAGAAGAACAGGCCGTGTAGCGATGCCAGTCACAAATGGGCTCGCCGCAGCCTCCGCGACTCACGCCGACAAATAAGTCTTGTAACAGCAATCCTCGCTTCATCTAGGGGTATCACAGCGGTAAAAAGGCTCGAGTGGCGCGAAAACGCGGCCACCGGGCCTGCGAGCGCCGCCATTTCTCTATATCCCGTCATGCAACGGAGAAATAAACGGCCGCCTGGAGAGAAGGCGCGACGAGCATTTCTTATCGGTTACAGGGCGTTTTATAGGTTACAACGTAAAGGTTACATGTAAGATTTTGTTGATGTAACCTATAAATCATTATTGTAACCTCTAAACCGCTTTTAACTTCATGCTTGTAACCCTTAGAATGGACTGGGATAAAGAAAACATCAAACTGGGTTCATTGTAACCTTTATTTTATAGGTTACTTTCGTTTAGAAGTTACATTATGGGTTACCAGGATTAGAGTGTAGTTCCTTTTTGGAGGAACGGAGGAACGCCACCGTTCCATTAAGGGTCGGTGGAACTGTAACGGTTACTCGTTACGTTTTAAATGCGGAGCATTTCTTAGGCTCGCGATGTCACTCGTCGATGTTGTCGGCGCCGTCCACACGCTCACTGCGCATGCGCGTCGCGTCGAGGCGCAGGTGCGCGTCTCTCCCCCGTACCCTCCTCGCTCTCAACAGTAGGTGTGGCGGTGCGGGAGGAGCGCGTGTACCCCGTGCGCTCCGTCGCTCTCAACAACAGCTGCGGCGGTGCGGGGGGGAACGCGTCTGTGCGCGCATGCGTCGTAGCTTCCCGTGCGCCGCGTCGCGCTCAAGAGTAACGGCGGCAGGGCGTGTACACGTGATAACGGCGTGGTGGGTGCGTGGAAAGTTCGCGCGCTTGTGTACGGAAGCGTGCGCATGCGCGTCTCTCCTCCGTACTCCTCTCCCTCGAACGCGGGCTATAAGCGGCAGAGCGCGCGTTCGGAATTCAGTCAAGGGCGTCTTTGCTTGGCTTTCGCTTGACTTGACGCTTTGCTTGACGGCACCAAGCAATAAAGACAGACTTTAACTTTACACTCCTTGCCTTCGCTTCTCCTTCATTCAATAAATAAGAATAATAAAGACGAAATAACAATTAAGCATTCCCAACCCATGCCCAATTACGCAACATTCACGCGATACCCCCACCACTCTGCGACGCATTTACTCGAGTTCCCCCCGTGGGAAGAGGCGGACGGGTTTTTTTTTTTTTTTGAAAGAACGGCAGGAACGGCGTTCCTGCCGTTACATTGCTAGGATTTGGCTGTTTTTGATGCCAAGGCTCGAGTACAAAAATCTACAAAGCGCTACTGCGTTTCTCTTCGTATAAGATGGTCAGTTTGCCCGCCCTTCTGCCGTACGTGCTTCCTCGAAGGTCAAAGGCAGAAGAATAACCACGCAGCAGGCCGCAGCTTGTGCTTGCTTTCATGCTGATTGCTTACGCGGCGTTCTACGGGTGAATA
>NW_027526460.1:147831376-147857615 GCF_048455015.1 Haemaphysalis longicornis | reverse complement strand
GGTAGCGTAGCCGCGAGAATGCTTTTCACCCTGCATCGTTTGTCTGGGGAGGCCAGAATGCGCGTCTGGCCGATATAATTGTTCCCTGGCGGGGAAAGAATAGAGAGTTTTAGCAGTCCGACCGTTCTGTCGTATGCGTTGTTACTGGGTTGACCGGGACCCGGCTGGGCACTTGGGCATTCGTCGCAGTAGGGGGATTAGTTCCGCGGGCCTGCCTTCGCCATGTCCGTGCCTCCGCACCCTTTCTACTCGCCCTTCCGCGCGCTCAGGAGCAGACCGGTCCCGATCAACCCGGTAACAACGTAGCCAACGAAACGGACGGACTGCTAAAGGGGTATTCACACGACGGAGCGTTTCAGCGGAGAAATCCGAGGGAGGTCGTGACGTCACCGCAGGCAGAGTTCCACTCGGCCAGCTCCTTCGCTCACACGGAGGATGCGACTTTCGGACGGACATCACTGTTTGCAGTCGCCTATCTCTAAAGCAGAGCTGCCGTAGCACCGCCGATTCCGCAACGGCGGTAATTTCTGTTAAGCTCATACGTACTGATCTTGTCAACCGACCAAAAATCGGTCGTCGACGCGATGCAGGTGCTGCCGCGTGCAGAGATCGGCGCGCGACGTGGTAGCAGCCGGCCGGCCCACCTACAGCCCCGCATACTGATGTTAGGCTTAACACTGCGGCGAATATTCGATCGCCGCTCTGGCAAGCGGCTCAGGTGACGATTTTTAAAGCAACTTTCCATCACATCATTACCCCATTTCTCGTATACGCAGCTTTGTTTGCGCCTTGGGGAGCAATAACAAGCTGTCGCTCGAGCTACCGGCGCCGGCCTGCGCCACTTCGCAGCCGCGGCCACCGCTCGCCCAGCGCCCGTGCTGGTGGTATACGCGGCTCCCTCAGTGCGCCTGTCATGTGCGCCACGCATTTTCGCGTCCGATGTATTAAGAAGCGATAAAAATAGAGTGCCTGCAACCGCTCTAGAACTTCAGCCGCGGCCAGCTGCCCGACGAGCAGACGAAATCCCGCCTCCTCCGCCGCGGAGCGTCGGAGGGTTTGTAGCTCGCGAACAGAAGCTCCGATCTCCCATCGGAGGCGGTGCGCCGGAGAGAAACCGTGACGTAGGGGTCACGTGGCGCGCACTCCTGGGAGCGAAACGGCGGATTTCTCTCTCGTGTGAATACCCCTTAAACGGGATCCGGAGATTTCGCTGTCGGACATTTCGGTCCAGGACGTTTCGGTGTGGACATTTCTGTGCACGGACATTTTGGTGCACGACGGCTTCGCCCAAACATTTTGAGTGAGGGGATGTCCAAGGCGTTCTTTGAACATTTTAACTTTAATATTGTAATTTCGTGACTTGATATGATTTTACGTTCGAGACTTCTGCTTGCGCCGCCGTTCGTGGAAAAACGCTAAACCCTGGCGGAGCATTGTCACGTGAAACCCAATTTCTGTAGCAGATGGTAAAAATTAATGTTGTTAATTTGGACCCGTTCAACCATTTTTTGTTATTTTAACATTCATGTCAACAACCCTAATACTTTAAGTTTTACCAAAGCGCTTTCCTTTCACTTGACCCAACGGTGCAAGACGCTGCTGCTTTTAGTCTATTCCTCCCTCCGCTTTTAGTCTATTCCTCCCCCAGCAAAACTTCCGCGAAAAAACAACTGAAAAATGAGGTCGATTAGGCGCGTGTGCATTTCGTTTTAATTATTCTCTCAATGAATCTCGCCTTCGTTGCATTCGGTGTCAGTTCTACTTAAAACTAAGCAACCAACGATCGCATTTACGGTTGCGTTACTTAGGGGAGGGGAAAGCTGAGCCCCGCCGGCAATCATCCCCCTAAGTATAGAGAGAGGGGTGTCACTTGTGCTTCACCATTGCGTCGACTGGACTTCGAAAACTTGAAGACGACTGTTGCCGCCCTGGTCAAACTAGCCTATTAATTTTTTTTTGCTCCTTATAATGGGCGGAAGCGATGTATGCTTGGGGTGTCCATGATATGCGCGACTTGATGAGTTAATTCCCAAGGGGGCGACTGAAGGCGCAGAAAGAGCGATTCCTGGAGTGGGGCGCTGTCGATATGACCGGGACGCGCGGAAGGACGTAGCCAGCAAACGATAGTGGCCATTGTGTTCTCAGCGGTTTTTGGGTGGCTTTTTGTGTCACATTATAGAGGTTCAGTGCGCCCATGGTTATGTAAAGCTTTTTCTCTATTTTAAACGTGAAGTGTGCTATTCTGAAGTTGTTCTGAATGTATCACCCAATTCCTGCAAAAGCCTCCAATAAGAGGCTAGCAGTATGTTCTAAATAAAAAATAAAAAACCACAGCGGTGACGCTTCCGAGACCGTGAACTCCACCACGCCAGTAGGATTTTCAGGGGAAACCGAAAATAATATGGCTGAAAAAGAAATGTGGTCGAAATTCGAGCGTACAGGTGGTAGGTGGGATGCGGGGGGGGGGGGGGGGGGCGGTGGGGGGGTGCGCTAGAACAAAGAATTAAAAATTAAAATGTGGTAATTGTAGGCTTGTAAACATTAAACGAAGGTTGGTTGTCCCGAACACAATGGGAGGAATTTGTATGCACAACCGGCACGCGCTTAATCAGCATTTAGGACATTAGAACCTGCGGCTGTTTTCCAAAAGGCCCGTTTTTTTTCTCCCCGACAATATCCTAGACCAGTGTTCACGGATTCATTTTAGCAATGCAGCCCAGCCTACGTAATACTCTTCATAACGTTTTCTTCATTCTGGGGGGATAGTTAATGTTTGTTACGTTTTGGATATAAGAGTGTGCATGTAATTTATGTAATTTGAAGGTGTGTAATTTAAAAAAAAATGCAGAAGAGGCGGTGGACCATCGTTAACACGGGTAATTGTCTTAGCTAAAAAAGAGCGAATATAAATTAACAACCTGTCATAAATGAAAAAAAAGTGTGCTAAAGAATTCAATGGGCTGCATAACAGCTGTCCCCAGGAAGAGGTATTAAACTAAAATATATAAATGTAAAACTTCTAAAAATACCTGGCAAAGATATACATGGCATCAAACAAAAAATAAATTCACTGCTCCTGATTGTTGTCCATAACCCACGTTAAGCGGAAATAAAAATATAACGGCTGTCACAAACAGGCAAGCACCGGATAATTTGGTCGCCGAAAAGTTTGCGCACCGAAATGTCCGTGCACCGAAACGCCCGTACACCGATATGTTCGTACACCGAACTATCCATACACCAAAATTTCCGCACCGAAACATCTTGCACCGAAATTTCCTAGACCCGATTAGAGTTTGCCTGGTGCTCCCTAAAAAAATTCGGCTAGGAGCGTTTCTTTTGATTATATTTATCTCCAGATAATCTGCTGCCGGCGGTTTTAATATTCGTATAATATACGTAGTTCGATGTGAGTTTTAAATGTCTCACATAATTTCGACCCAGGATTATCCGACACTATATTTTAATTTAAAAATCTAATTGTAACGTTAATGTAACGACACGTTCCAATTTTCGAAGTGGAACTGGAACGCGTTCCTTTCGCAATAAAGGAACTTGTAACGGGAACTCGTTTCAAAATTGGCAAGGAACGAGGAACGAGCTTTCGTTCCTATTTTGGAGGAACGTGTACAACACTGGTCCAAGGAGACCTTTCAAAGATGTAGATGCGTTGTTGAGGCACTCCATCTTTTCTGCGAGGTGATTTCTTTCTTTAATGTATGCCGGACACTCAAGAAGGATGTGCTCTACTGTTTCGGGCAATCCACAATTATCGCAATAGGGATTTGCAGTTAGACCGAGGCGCTGGCGGTAAGAGTTCGTGAGCGCTGCGTTCAGACGCAACCGGTGGTAAAGGGCTTCAAGCTTACGTGGAATCCGCTCCGGTAGCCTCATTCTGAGTCCAGGGTCTATATGGTGCAGGAAAGGGTGACGAGTTTGAGGACAAGACCAAAGCCGGTTTCGTTCCTCTAAGGCAAGCTCCTTCGCTAGCGCTGCGGCCTCGGGCTTTGTGAAAAACGCCTTTCTTACATTTCGCAGCTGTAGGCCTCTGCGAGCTGCCTCATCCGCTTTCTCGTTGCCGAAAATGCCGCAATGGGCAGGCATCCACACTGTAAAAAAAATTTGGTCAAAATGACGGAAAAGTTCTGGCAGCTCTATTTCCAAGCGGTTGGCTGTCAAATTGACGGGTGGTCGTCAATACCAAATGATGGCGTTTTTAGTCATTTTGACGTCTTACTTATCATCCTGAAATACAAATTTGTCGTCAAAATGACGGGCTGACGTTTTTTCATTATGTCATTTTGACGTGTCCTTTTCAATATGAAATACTAATGGCCCGTCAATATGACGGCCTGAGTGTTTCACAGCAAACCGTCATTTAGACGTCAAATGTAAGTAAAATGTAGTCTTTGGCTGAACTGCCCAATTTTCACATTCTGTAGGCAGTAACTGATAAAAGATGCTACGACGATTAGCTTCAGTGCTCACGTATTTATTGCTGCAGAATGGTACATAGCAGAATGGATGCAGGAATGCACAGCAGACTTGTGGCTTTCCTGTTGATTTTCTGAAAAGCCATGGACCACAGCACCTGAAAAATAGAACAGTTTGTATTGTGATTAGGTGGAACATGATATTAATGGTATTTGGACAAAATTGCATATAATAGACCACAAAAAGGGATTAACCTACACAAAAGCAGGTGGTGGACAATGCAAACAAATATGACAATATGTTAATCCAATCGGTACAGCATCGTTTCCGTTAGCTTTAGGAAGACAACAACTTTTCAAGAATACTAACTGTGCAAAAGTAAAATGGAAAAAGTTTGTATACGTAGTATGTGCATAAAACTGGCGTAAAAAGATAAAAAATAAAAACCATATTTCAATAAGCCACGTCGCGCTGTGTAACTACAGAACAAAGGAAGCTGCCAGAAAGTCACAGTAGCTTTCTTTAGTACGTGGCCGCAACGATGAGAAAGTTAATAAAACTTTAACCGATATCGAGATGAAGTTGTTCCACGCTCATTTACCTTTGCAAACTCAATCGTCAGAGTGAGGGTGGCCGTGTCGGTAACAAACGTTGAACATGAAGAGTCCACGATGACGGGTGACACTTCCTGCTTCAGAATATTGTTGTGGTTATGCTGTCGTGTCCGTCGACTGCTATGAAGACCAGCTGGAGTCCACCCATCTTCGAGCCTGCATGGCGACAAAACTACTGCACTTACGTACCGTCGCAGTTGAAGGAGCGATGCAACGATGGCGAGTAACAGTTATACGTACTTTGCACAAGAAGGCGACGCACCAGAAAAAAAGACCCGCAGAGTTTACATGTGTCCAGAAGCTCTTGACCCGTCAAGTTTAAGCAATCGTTAGTCTGCTCGCTTTCTGCCCTTTGCACGACCCGATGAAAGAGTCGACAGCCCCCTACCCTTCCCCACCCCAACTTTCGGAAACAGTGCTGCGGCGTAAACAAGCGACAAGTCATTGCTTATTACCGAGTTACGGCGGGTGCGCGGGCACGATCAAAAGCGTTGTTTCGCGCAAAATTATATTACAACAATACATACTCGTCGTGCACTTAACGAAACGCCCGCCTACTGCGGTGCCGAAATCAGCCGCTGTCTATTCCCGCCCATTTCTTCCCATGACGACATTACGAAACTGTGTCAGTTGGAGACAAAACTCATCAAAACGCAAACGCGTTTCCTGTTTGGGGGCAATTAAAAGTGCTAGAAAAAGTAAAAGCTCCAGGCCGTGCAGCGGCCGGCACGATGGTGGTCATTGTTCTCACGGCGCAGTTATCCCTCGCCGGCCGCTCGCACCGACGAGCATGCTGCCCTGTTCAAGCTACACATGCAGAAACACGGTTCCAGTTTCTGACACGACGGTCCTCAAAGTATTCGAGCCAATATACTGTGCACACTTGAACTTGCTTCACAATTCTTGGGTTCGCAGATTTTATTTATTATTTTTTTTTGCGAGGAAAAATCTCTTGATGCGGTAAATCGTTCACTTACCGCTATCAGATGCACTTGCTCTGTTGCTGCAGCTCCGCGCGCATGGCTGCTTGCTGAAGGAGACCAGAAAAGAGACGTTTGCTCCGTCGCAGTTTCAAAGAAGTATGTGTGAGCCCCCGACATGGGAAAGGAGGGCAACCCAGACGCTTTCCGAAAACAGAAGAAAATGTCCCTTCCTTCCTCCTCCCAATATCGCGCGGACGGCGGCGGCCGCCGCGACGGGAGACAAAGGAAGCGTCCCTGGAAAGACCCCCACTCCCCCCAGCAACAGGCAGCGGTGCCTCTCAGAAGGGTCCTCTACAAAGGAAGCATTCTTCGACAATCCGGCGTCGAACAAGAGAAAAAGCAAAAGGCCCCACCGGCGACTGCGAGAGCCGCCTGGGGCGGCCAATCAGAGTGCTGTATTACCGAAATCAGTTTGTTTGTTTACTTTCGGTCCTTGTTCTATCCCCTCTCCCATCGAGTTGACGGCGAAACAACAATCTTCACCATTTACGTCGACTTCCTGTCAAAAATCACGGTCACTTGGCCGTAAAAGTGACGGCCAGTTTTTACAGTGCATTGTAGGGTCACTCGGTGACCGGCGACGTAGGCGAGATGGTGCAGGTACGTGACGTCACGGGATACATGCTCGTGAAGGCTGAAGCAGCTGGCACGCCGTAAGGTTTGCGACGCCGCCTTCGAGTCCGTGAATATAGTCCATCCTGCTGGTGGCTGACGAAGAATGTAGCGCAGGACTTGTTTAAGTGCGTGGAGCTCGGCAGACGTGGATGAGGTTGTTCGTTCGAGGCGGTAGGTCAAGACTTTGCCGGTCGACGAAATGAAGACGCCGAAAGAACTACCGTGAGGCGTAGTTGAGCCGTCAGTAAAAATGTGGGCCATATGTGAATAGCAGGCATTGATGTGGGCAAGCGCGAGTTGAAGGAGGCAAAATTGTGGCACAGTTTTCTTGGAGTTGAGACCAGGTATGCTAATGTTTATGCAAATGGATGAGAGAGCCCAGGGAGGGAAATCAGACGGCATGGTTTGTTGTACTTCAGGGGGTACAGAAATGTTTATAGAGTTTATCGTTTCTGCGAAGCTGGAATTTTTATTGCGCTGTACAAAACGGGCCAAGAAATTGGTTTGCGAGTGCAACCGATGCCTCAGGTACATTCGAACTGTTTCCTGCAGCCGGAGAACATCGAAGAGCAAGCAACAAGCCTCCACAACTGTACCAGTGCACGAAGTGCTCTTAGGCAGACCAAGACAGGCGCCCATACAATTATTTCTTGCTCCATCAAGTTGCTTTTTGCTTGAAGTCGGCAGACGCTGTAAAACAGGAAGGCTGTAACGTAGCAAGCCATCGACATAAGCCTTGCAGAGCAGCATCATATAGATTGACAGTCACTGCCCCAGCGACTGCCGGCAAGGTACCCAATAACTTGCGACACTGCAGAAACTGGAGTACGTAGTCTGTGGACATCAGGGGCCCACGAGAGGTTCCTGTCCAGAGTTATCCCGAAGTATCTTTGGGTGCGCACAAAATTCAGTCGATGACCCCCAAGAATTAACGGGAATTGAGTCATTCGCTTGCGGGTGAAGGGCATGGGCTTTTTTTCAGGCGAGAGACGGATACCCTTGGGCGCAAGGTAGTCAGATATATTTTTTAGAGCTTTCTGCAGGAAGGTCTCGTCGCCATACACAAAAGAGGCAACAGCAGTGTAGCCTCTCATAAAGTTATACCCAGAAACTTGAATAAATTTTATAATGCCTGTGTGACACGAAACAGAATGCATATGTACGATTGGACGATTGCATATGTACGATTGCAAGGGTACGACTGAGCGTCTGTACCCTTGCAACGTTTTTTTGTATATGTTATTGGCGTTTTCTTTATCAATTTTCAGTCATTTTTGTATAAATTACATTTAAAGAGTTTACTCTTTTGCATTCACCTCTGCTGCTACCCTGCATATTGACTGCATTCGTTGCATTTACTTATCGAGGGTCCCGTCGCAGTCTGGACTTTGGGACCCTTGTCTGCAAAACATAACCCCCTGTATTCTTTTGTTGATATAATAAACTTCATTTGATTTGATTTGATTTGATTTGATTTGAAGCTAAAGATACGCATATCCAAACTTTGGCCCATCTTCCAAAGCAATAATAGGTTGGATCTACTGCACAGCCCAACAAATGTGAAGAAAAGCTAGAAAAGAGAGCTACTCTCCGAAGGTCCTGCCAGGCAACTCGCGCCGGTATTTTCGTGGTACTGTTTGTGCGAACGCTAACGGATCATGTTCGAGCTTAAAAAGCTCGAAGCATTAACGGAGACACGGGAACAGCAGTGTTTTTGTGGGGCCATTTTTTTTATTTTTTTGTGCATCTCAGTTCTGTTATGTTCTGTCTGTTACGTATCCTGGTACTCTATTTTGTCCTTCTGTGTTTATGCACGGGCAATTTAAAAGCGTTCCTTTGTAATTTTATTTTTCGTTAGCAAGATTTGTTACAAGCCGCAACAGAAGCAAGTTTCTTACGTCATTGTGACTCATATCTCTCTCTGTCTCTTTGTTATCAACAGAGTCTTCACTGGCCCTGGGCTCGTCTGGGCCCACACCTGCCGACCAAATGTGACTCCACAATGGAAAAGCGTAAGCCAAGCATGCAGTCTAGCCTCTCGGAGACTTTAGTGGGGCGTATGGTATTCACACAAAAATGTAGCGGACGGTTTGATCTCTTGGCAAGCCGCCATCACAGTGCCCAGCGTGTCTGCGCATGCTTCCGCTGCTCTCTGCCCTCCATCCCCCCACCCCCACCCCCCCCCCACACACACACATACAAAAAAATAATAAAACAGGCCCCGGCATCCGTCGTTTGCGCCGTTACCAACCGATTCTCGGCCGTGGCGTGAGATATGAATAATCGCGGTGACATTGTGTTTCTGTAGTGATGCTCCACTTGCCCTCAAGAACTCCGCATCACCACTGGAGAATCGAGCCGCAGTTACGAAAGGAAGCGCCACGAAGCACAAAATGCATATGCAGCGCCTGCGAACACGAATATGTGCGCCCGCACTATAGTCCCCGGCAGAGTACTCCCGCACGAAAGCCAAATAATAGCGAGTTTTAGCTGCCCGTTTTTCACGGCCCGCTCCGCTCCGATAGCAGGCGGGAGCGCCATTGCGCATGCGTGGCGCGCTTGGCCGTGAACCGTATTGGTTCCAATTGCGCTGAGCCTGCCGCCGATACCGGAGCGGACCGTCGAAAACGGTCAGGTAAAACGCTCTAATAATTCCGAAGAAATTGTGAATGTTCACGCGCATGTCGATTGAGTTACTACGGCAGCCTATAGCAGTGCGCGCACTGTTTTTGATTAATGATTGATTGCTAGTGGTATCCCCTTTGAAACGGGGTGATAACGTGTCATCTTACCAAGGAAAAAAAGTAATATATCTATGTTTTATATAGTAGCGCTGCTCTGAGGGCCGGCACAAAATACTTTTTTTTGCCATGGTGCAGGTGGTAGCTGATTATTCCCCTCTCTGCTTTTCGCCCACCAGCATTCTTAGCTTCTTTTGTCGCCTCGGCAGCCTTGAAGTTAATTGTTAGATGGGAGACTAGCGACGTCTATCGGCCGAGGCCTAAAGGGAAGGCGCTCGCCGACAGGTGAGCAATCAGTGGCCGATACCAAAGCACGGCAGCTGGCAATAAGCTGACCATCACTTCCCTCGTGTTTTGCGACAGGTAGGATGTTGGACGCTGCGCGAAACAGTAGTTAACGCCGAGGTAATGCTTTTGAGCTCGCTGGGATGGCCTCATGCGTGCGGCGCCACGCCGGAGCCCGCGCGTCACAGTTGCTAAGGCGGATCACGTGGTTGCCAGCGTGCGCACCACGCAAGTACATACAACCTATATTTCAATTCAATTCGATTTATTCAACATCTCAACGATGTTTGGAGCACAGGCAAAAAGCCAATAAAGGCTTGACGGGGCCTGCGCCCCAATGCATGGCCAACAGCACGGTCAAAAGAACAACACTACACTGTGTTGCGAAAACAAGGATAACTGCATGGTCTGTCTCGACCACAAACAACACTAGTAGACGTACATACTTACAGTGCGTAAACACATGTCAGGGTGCAACTGTAGTGTAAAAATGAGCAGTATAAATAAGATGCAATCGGACTAAAAACAACATAAAAGTACCAGCAAGTAAGCATAAAAACACACACACAAAGAAAAGAATGGCATGGCATAAGTATAAGAAACATTCAAGTTTGCATGAACATTGCACGCAGGTCCTTAAGAGATATGGATAATATATGTATGTTATGATGCAGAGCCACTTTATTTAATATTGTTGGAAGTCGAAATTTTATCATTTGGTCACCGTAATTTGTCCGGCATTTCAGAATTATTCATTATTCGGTATGGCGAGTGGGATTCGGCGGGATATATTTTTATAGACGAGATAAAGTAGCCAAAGCCTTGTGGTTTTTGCTTACATCCAGCTTGTAGTAACGGCAACGTCGGAAGTTATATGTTGATCAACGCGAATTATATTGTATTTTTTAAACATAGTACTTGTGTGACTTAGATAAGGCGCTCTGCATATCATTCGCACAATACGTTTCTGAAGTACAAATAGCCGTTGAATGTTTTCCAAGGTAGTTGTTCCCCCGGATAAGTGACCCATAATTTAGTTGAAACGAAAATAAAGAGTTACAAAGCATAACATTGATCGGAATTGGGAAATTGCAACAGTGACGGCGGAGGAAGCCAATTGTACTGGATAACTTCTTCAGCAAATATTCCACGTGACTGTCCCACGTCATATTTTCGGAAAAATACACATTTTTGAAAGACTTCACAACTTCTATTCCGATGTCATTTAGTATGAGGGGTGGTAGTTCATACGGTTTGTTGCGCGGGTGGAACATAACGGCTTTGGTTTTGTTTATGTTTAATTTGAAATCATTGTTTTTAGCCTAGTCATTAATTAGCTTAAGAGTTTGATTAGCTCGTATAGATAGGTCTGTTCCTGAGCGACCCGAAAAAAACAAACTGGTGTCATCTGCATATATGATGCACGTTGCAGTTCCATCAATATGTACGATTTCATTATTGTATAAAGCAAGCAGAAAAGGGCCCAAAAATACTCCCTTGGGGGACACCTGCTGTTATTCGTTTAACGGTGGATGGTCGTCCACGGATTTCCACGTACAGTGACCAATGTTGCAGGTAAGATGATATTAGCGACAGGGCAGTTCCTCTCATTCCATAATGCTGTAATTTCAGTAGAAGTATCTCATGATTAATTAAGTCAAATGCCTTTGTGAAATCAAGAAAGATGCCGAGCACCATGTTTTTGTCTTCGAAATTCTGCAGTATGAATTATTTCTGTTCCAGTAATGCCAATTCTGTCGATCTATTTTTGCTGAAGCCATATTGGGCGGGCGGTAAAATATCGTAACCTTCTGTGAAAGAATTGAGCCGCTTAAGAACCAGTTTTCCGAACATTTTAGAAAAAATGGGTAGAATAGAAATCGGTCGATAATTCGATAAATCGTTTTTGTCCCCTTTATTATAAAGAGCTGTAACTTTTGCACACTGCATGTTACGAGGAAACGTTCCAGATTCCAAGCAAATATTAAAAATGTGAACCAGGCAATAAGAAATTAAATCAATAACATGCTTTAGGGGCTTCACTTGCAAGAGTCACATATCTGTAGACCTATTGTTTCTCAAGCTAGTCAAAGCCATTACAAGTTCACTCTCCGTTACAGGTTCAAGAAACACAGTATTGTTGCAGGAAGGTTTTATATAACGTAATTCATGGACATTTGATGCTGGTTGGACAGCAGAAAGAAAAGAATCGTTAAAAGCATTGGCCAATTGAGCACCTGTAAGTTCCATACCATTGCTGACAATTTTCGTAACAGGTTGTGACGATCGAATTACAAAAAAGTGATTTCATATTTTTCCAAAGCTCCCCCGACTGCCCAGTGGATGAGACGAAAAGGTTGTAATGATAGCGACTTTTTGCAGAACGAAGTTCCGTCGTAACCTTGTTTCTTTGTGCTTTGTATTCCTTTAACGTATCACGACATTTTGTTCGGAGAAATTTTTGGTAAAGTTTGTCGCGGTTTGCTATGAGTTTTAATAGGTCAGATGTTATCCATGGCTTACGGGCTTTCTTATAGAGCGATCAGCGATCTTCGATGGAAAACATTTTTAATAAACAGATTTGAATATGGACATAAATTGGTCATAGGCTATTTCAGGGTCATATTCGTTCAGTACATCATCCCATACAACATTCGATATTTCATTTCTAAATTTCGACAACGTGAACGTGTTTACGTATCTATGGGAACATTGTTGTTGCACTTGCTTAATATCCACACCATGGTTGACTGATAAAAATATTGGAAGATGATCACTTATGGGTTAATTGATTACACCAGAGTTTAGAGGACAAGAATCCAAATTGGTTATGAAAAGATCTAGCAGGGTTTCAGATGTTTCTGTCAGCCTTATTGGCAATGTAATTACATTACGACAAGAATGAACATTAAGTATGCTTTCAAACTCTGTTTTGGCTCTGCTCTGGTCAAGATAGTTGATGTTGAAATCGCTACCTAAAACTAATTTGTAGTGGTTGTTATTCACAAAATCTAAAAAGCCGTCCATAGATGAAAAGAAGCGACACAAATCACCACCTGGCGGTCAATAGCAAACACAAAACAGTGGGCATTGACAAAAACTGGAGAAGAAACGAAGCCGAAGTCGCTGTTTTTAATCCGCCATTTTTTCTTCGCTTTTTCGAGGAGAGAATCTCGCTTCTGACGCCGAGCAAATTGCAGGACAATGCAACTGGGTTTGTTCTTCCCGGGTACTCGATGACACGCTTCATTGTCGTCAGCTGTGATGGGCTCATGAGCAAGCTCCCCCAATTCGCACACAATTTCTGTCACATTCTCGCCCTTTTTTTCCTCGACTCCCATTATTTCTATGTTATTTCACCTTGAGTACTACTCCGAGTGCTACAGGCGAGACTCGGCATCGGCAAGACGCTTTTGCAAGTCGTCAAGCTCATCGCGTAGCGCACTGTTGTGTTTCCTTAAAACCTCGTTTTCGGACTTGATGGCAGCCAACTCGGTCCTCATATCCTCAAAGACAGAGTTCATGTGATCCATGCTATGCGCTTCCTCATGAAAGTCGGTTTGAATGGTTCTAATGTCTGCTCGCAAGTCCCATTCAACTGCTTCTCGTGCGGCTTTTATTTCCTGTCGCAGTTCATTCTTCAAGTCAATAATCGCTTGATTCATTCTTACTAACAGGGGGTACCACAGCAACAAAACACTGAACAGCAATAACCCTTGGCAGCAATGACAGCCCTAAAACACGCAGTTTACGCCGTCTAAATACAACTACAATGCAACCAACCTGAAAAAATGCAGGCAAGGAAGGACATAAGGTGTAATCCGTTTGGCCGTCACCGCTGCCAATAGATCCTCCGCAAGCGTGCCTCGTCCTTTTCAGCGCTCCAAGTCACTGGTGGCGCCGCTCATGCTCCTTTTGCGCAGACTCGGGGCCCTTACCGGTTGCCAAGATGAGGCAGCGTTGTAAAGTCCTGATGTCGATTACGACGACTTGCAGTTGTTTGCACAGGAGGATGATAGCAGCGATCAGGCCGAAAAAATGCAGGCAAGGAAGGACATAAGGTGTTGTCTTTTTGGCCGTCACCGCTGCCACATGGACTGATTATTGGGGGCTGCTCACTCTATGTTCTGAATAGCTGCCAAATTATATTTGGAGGTCTTTTACACCCTTTTATTGTCTTTTATTTTACCCTTTTATTGAAGGGTGTAAAAGACCTTCAAATATAATTTGGCAGCTATTCAGAACATAGAGTGAGCAGCCCTCAATAATCAGTCCGTGTGGCAGCGGTGACGGCCAAAAAGACAACACTCAAGACAACACTTGAACCTTTTCTACGAGCGGGGGAATGTTTTGCATCTCACGGTGTTTAAAACAATACGAATGGGCATTCTTTATTTGCAACTGAACACCCATTTCAACACCCTTTCAACAACCGACAAACATTGAGGGTGTTCAGTAGGTGTTATTACACCCAAAACTAAAAGAGAGGGTTTTGAAACACGAAGAAAATACGTGTAACCATCTCCCATTACCTATATATAATCAGAAATACATGCAAGACCTTTTTAGAGCACCAGGGTGTACCCAGAGAATCTGCAAAAGAGTATTGGGCCATCAACAACAGAAAAGGTGCAACCTCCTTGCAACACTTTTCCTGGCTTTTGGAGGCGTTACAGGAGGAAAAGCATTTAGTGTGTGCATTCAGGGTATTATTTTTCTATACCTTTTCACGAAACTCAACGATTCATAGCAAACCGATTGCTAGCAGTATTGATAGCAATCCGTGCACAACACACAAAAACCGTGTTATCATTCTGCTTTATTCAAGGCACAACTCTTAAGTTCCATAAGTATACTAAGAAGAATAAAATTTTCAGGTATTACCCCTGAGTGGTGTGCTGTAAAATTATTGCTTAACAACTGCTAATGCCGTAACAATAATTTTATTCATATATCAAGGGGGTCGTACAGCTTCCAACGAGCTACCGCGGTGGACTTGATCAATCGGTGAGGTGGGAGCGTTCAACATTATGCATATGGCCTTGATAACCTTCGCTGCAATCCAATAACAAACACCCATTTCATACCCTTTACAGTGGGGGTGTTGCAGTCCTTCTTGCCACACGAAATGGGTGTAAAGCTACAAATTAGGGTGTTGTGAACAAATAAAAAGGGCATAATAACCTCCCAACGCCCTTACTGCAATTATGCTACACCTTCCTAGGAGATAACGGTGTAAAAAAATTAGTGTGGGCATTTTTGGGGAGAAATTACAGGTAAAGCCTAGCAGCTCTTTTCTGAAAAAAAAAAGAAATGGGCAGAAGTAGACCCAGGATGGTTTTGTTCTGTGCCTGCAAACGGCAATTGATGGCTGAAACCGCTTACCGTATTTTCATGATTCGAACGCGCGCTTTTTTTTTTTTTTGATAAAACGAACGTTCAAACTTGCGTGCGCGCTAAAATGTGTCTCACAGCAACAGCAGAAATCGACTACAAAGCGGTCAGCAGTATTGGCATGGACACCAACTCCTCGGGAAATCCAGCTCAATCCCATCCAAAACCATCCGTCAAATTCCCGTAAATAAATCTTAGCGTACACATTCTGCCTGTTTCAGGGCCGTACCCAGAAATTTTTTTCGGGGGGTGTTATGAATTTTGGGAAGGGGGTAATTTGGCTGAAAGCAACAGTAAGTATTGTTTACGTGCTGCCTGGAAAAGATTTCGGGAGGGGTTCGAACCCCCAAACCCCCCCTCTGGGTACGGCCCTGGCCTGTTTTCTTCATGGGCATACCTCAGACAGTTTTTGCGATTCCGCCTTGTTTCAGTCGTTAGGGGCAGGGCCGGATTAAGGTGGGGCCTACGGGGGCTGCAGCCCCGGGCCCCCAGCTGTCAGGGGCCCCGCTCGATCAAGTGAAAAAAAAAATATCTTGACTGCCCGCATTGAAAGTTGAAGGTAGGAGCTTCAATATCATCTTCACACCGAAGCTCACTAACTCGTGACACGTGGGGAGGAGTGGGGGGCCCCTGACATTATGGTTGACAATCTTCGAGTCCGTTTCAATTTAATTTAGTTGTTCCTACTCCTCTTCCTTGTTTTCACGAGGTTTATGAGAAGACATCTTGGACCAAACGTAGGGGGTACACAACTTGACCTGGCCTAAGAAGCCACATAAAAAAGGCCCCGAGCGCGGCTCCGGTCCTTTTTGGCACAGGTCGTTTCGGTAGTCTTTTCGATACACGGATATCGAAGTACGCGGACGATTCGGCGCGCGCACGTTCCCGTATAAGAAAGGGTCCGACGTGCGAATAATGAAATAATGTCTGAAGAACATTGTAAATTGTTGAAGCCTGAGGGATATTATATGTAAATTGACAACTTAAGCACTGACCTACGGGCTCATTCACAGTTTCTCCTACAAATTACCATGTTTAGCGTTTGACAAGGAAGTTCAATGCGATGACGACCCGTTCAATAAAGCTAATGGATTAGTTGAATCGCGTAAGCGTGATTGATATCGACTCGATATTTCTCGCTGAATGGTCAGAGTACTATATATGGTTATTTAAATGATCAAAGGTTGTGTAGGCAGCGGGGTCGTTCGGCTTCAGCCCGCGCCTCTGTGCTGTAGCCTCTGCAGGCTGTCTGAGCAACAAGCGCTGCGGAAGCTACATGTCCGCGTGACTAGAGCTCCATTCGTAGCGTAATTCTCTAGGCACCACTCCTTGTGGACGCAGAGGCCGCCGGGCCAGCCCGACCCTAGCGGCTCCCTTAGAGATGGGGAATCAGCAGGCCTGGGTGGTGTGCACGAAGAGCTCAAGCTTGGGCGCCAAACAAAGCAGCAACAACGTCTGTTGTTTTTCGGGATGACTTAAGCTATGTCCACTTAAAAACGCGTCCTGCGTGCGGCCCCTTCGATGCCGTCTTGAAAATGGACCTCCGCCGTGACTCGGGGACGGTAAGCTGTTTGTCCCCGTGGGCGCTTTTCGCTTTGGAATGAGCCTGCGGTCGGCGCGGACCAAAGGGCGGCCCGCAGTTCTGGTCCCGCTTGGGCGCGGCGTCACGAGGAGAGGAACCCCCGAAGGAGCGCGGGAAAACAGTGGACGCGGACGACGTGTTGAGGACTCGAAAACGAGAGGTCCACCTATACCCGCCTTCGTTGTAGACCGCAAATCTAGGCGAGAAGCTTTAGCGTGTTTCCACTGCCACTTGCGACCGAACAACGAGCCGACCGATCGATAACGAACTACTGATTGCTGGAACTGTTGCACGGCACCAACGGGAACAGCAGCGCGGGGGTGAGCAGAGACATTCTATCCCTATTAAACTGTTGTCTGATGCCATCTCTCGTGCTCCCCTGTCGCTCTCAAACACAAAGGGGACCCGTTAATGTGTAACGGCTTGCCGACTAGCAAGACTATCACAGCTGCGCAACAGGAGTTCATCGCCGTAGAAAGTTCAATGGCTATGCGCAAACCCACGCACGAAGCGGACCGCTCCCCAGCCCAAAAAGCGACATTTTTCTGCTTATCGTCTTTGTGCTAGTCCTGCTGCGATAGGAAGTTTGCGTTGCGTGACATGTCCAGGCCCCCCTCTCCTTCCGCCCCCCGCCCCCCAAACTTCTTTCAAAGGCGGCGCGTGTTCTAACTGCCACGTGCTTTCTCGTCTGGGCGGGCAACCTACAAGATTTTGGCCCGTAAACCGTGGCGGCGAACTGTTTGGCAGATGTCTGTGAGTGACAGCTGCCTGCGCGGACTTTGACCCCTCCCATATATGCAGGTGGAGAACTTTACAATAAAACAAAAACCTTACAGGCTTAATAAAATATGCTTCTTGTAAGAAAATACTCTTCTGTACCATGTCATGTGAAGGTGGACACGGCGCTTTGACTAATTGTGAATCTGTGATGGACCGGCAATCAAACCATACTAACTTTTACGTCTGATAAAATCCGTTATATATCACTAGACATCAAGCCAAGAAATTAGTTACCGAAAAGCGTAAAATTATGTATAATTTATCACTGATCAGAGAGCATAACATGGGCTTCGAAAATTTTCGCATATTAAAGCGTAATCATTATAATAATAATAATAATAATAATAATAATAATAATAATAATAATAATAATAATAATAATAATAATCATCGTCATCATAATCATCATCATCATTAGGGCCCCAAGGATGCAGTAGCCCCGGGCCCCAAAGTTTCCTAATCCGGCACTGGTTAGGGGTCCGAAAAGGTACCAGTACGAAGCGTCCTTCAAGCGCAAGCTAATTTTACTTACATACAGCGAGGCGAACAGAACGACATCATGCACGTACACTGGGCGTCTCGCAGACATGAGTGCGCGATTGACGTGATAAACAAAGGAGAGCCATATTATCACGCAAGCCTGCACCGTGCAAGCCCTGTGCACGGACGTTTTGGAGAACTTGAAGACTCTCTGAAGAAATCCAGAAAGAAGTAGCGGATGAATTCACAGTGAGTCGCGTCTGAAACTATGAGGGTCAAGGCGCATGAAATCGCAACGTTATCATTGTTACCCGTTCCAGTTTTAATGCAAACAAGAGCTGGATAAGCAAGTAAACGAAGTAATAGCGACTTTTGCTGCCACAGTTGCGTGCCTGAAAAAAAAAATATCTATATGGCCTTTCAGGTACGGGGTGTTGTCGTTCAGTTCTACGCTGTACAAGCGACGTGAAATTATTGTTTTTAATTTTCGTAATCCAGCTCACCTGCAGGTTACAATGGGGAACATTAGAATCGTGGGTGTACGGTAATTTTATTAGTCGTAAATGAAATAAAATATTTTTAAGAAACAAAGTCTGGAAGCTGCAAGCGACCTTTCACAAAATATGGCCCTCCGTAGCACAACTGCAACTCTTGTTCCCCTTGCGATGTTTTGGCTGGCCTCTTTCACCACCCAAAGGCGAGTGGAACCCGGTCCCCCTCCTCCTCTGTCGCCAAGAGTGGGCCGAGCAGTCCCAGCGCCGGCCTTCCGCTCCGACTCGTTCGACGCCGTTTTGCGACGTGGCCGCCCTGGCTTGCTGACTCCGACCGCGCGTAGCCACTCCGCGCACGGCCGTCGCTCGGACGACGAGTCGGGAGGGCGGGAAGTCAACGGGGGCGTGTCCCCGCTCGGATATCCGACGCCCAACCGGCAGCTGCGGAATTAGGGCCGCCGGCGCCAGAAGCGACGATTATGCTCACGGATCTGCGTCGAGGTGATAGCGTGTGGCAACTAACGCTCAGCGCGCTATCCCCGACAAAATTGGCTTAATCTGCTGTATTTGGACCTGCCACGCTGACTTTTAAAAGCGAAGCTTGCTTTGTCCCACTGATGGCGACCCTCCCGTCACCGAAACGCACTGCAGGAAAGCCTACTCCACACAATGGGTTTCACAATACGATCATGATGATGATAAGCGAAGGCACACCGAGCGCCCCAAGAAAAAAAAAAAAAAGAACACTTCCTGCGGTGTGAATCGAACCTGGGTACCACAAGCTAAGAATCCGACGTCCTTCTGATTGCGCCAGTCCGATGCGCTCGAAGCAGTTTGGATTCAAAGCAAAGTTTTCTTGGTTTCACTGATGGCGACCCTACAACCCCAAATAATTCCAGAAAGTCCTGGCGCCACGTAAAAAAGAAATTAAATCCAAGTTGTATAAGTTCTTTATGACCCAAATTCCGTTGCCGAAACGTTTAATCAGAGATTTCAATATGTTTTTTTTTAAAGAACATGGCCAGTATAACCAGCCAAACGTTTCTCCTGTATTATGATATCGCTAGTGCGGGGGTCCTGCTATATAACAAGAAGTCCACTGGCCCTGAGAGACTGTCAAATGCATTTGTTAGTCCTTAGGCTCAGCAACTCTCAAATCATTTGAACACAACGTTTACTTCTCAATAACTTCTGGAGACGTACCAGCTGACTGGCGTCTAGCCCGTGTGGCGCCGGTGCGTAAAACCGGTGATCCACCACTCCCTAAAAATTACCGTCCTGTTTCTGTAAATACATGTTGCGACCTTCAGGAACACATAGTCGTAAGCCTTAGTTAGGCATTCGTCATAAAAACTATTTTGTTCCCGCATCAGCACGACTTTTGCAAGGGTCCACTTACAACCGCAAGGCTTATTTCGATGGTACACAAGATTCTGAGCGTTCTTGACCATTCCGGTCAAATTGAAATTCTGTTTTTAGACTTTCTAAAGCCTTCGATGAAGTTTGTTATGGAAAACTATTTTATAAATTAAAGTGCATAGGATTGCCTTCGTAAATTATTCAATAGAGTGCTTCGTGTCGAGCCGATGGAAAGCAATTTGTGGAAAATCATCAATGCTCGTCCAGTGCAAGATCTGTTACCTCGGGTGTTCCACAGGAGAGTGTTTTGGACCGGCTACTGTTCCATCTTGATGTTAAAGATTCGGTGGACGTACACGCAGAATGCAAATAATTCGAAACGGGAGTAAACGAGAGTATTGATTTGATTGATTGAGGGGTTTAACGCGCCGACGCAACGCAGGCGATGAGGCGCGCCGTAGTGGAGGGCTCCGGATTAATTTTGACCACCTGGGGATCTTTATCGTGCGCCGAAATCTCGTACACACGGGCGTTTTTGCTTTTCGCCTCCATCAGAAAAGCGGCCTCCGCGGCCGGGAATCGAACCCGCGACCTCGTGCTCAGCAGCGCAACGCCTTAGCCAGTAAACGAGAGTAAACGGAAGGAAGTCAACCCTAAGTACAGGAGTGTTCTATACTTTGGGGGTCCGCTCCTATGGAATCCAGATTACCACCACAGACGATGTGGCCGTCTCAAATGCATCGGTGTAAACATTTGTAATAGCGGTAGCAGCATGAACTTCGGAGAGAGAGAGAGAGAGAGTGAGAACTTTTATTGACGCAAGGGCTAATTCGGGGGAGAGGTGGTGCCCGAGGGAGGAAGATCCCCGGTGACTTTGGCAGCCCGGGCCACGATGGCATCTTGCACCGCCGAATCCTAGCTGCCCAGCGCCCTCGCCCAGTGCTCACCGTCTCGATATGGGGGGAATGGGTTGTTCGGAAGCACACATGATAACTTTCATGCAGCGCTTCCGAGAAGCTATTGAAGTACTACGTCGTTGCACACAGACCCAGTTGAGAAAACAGGCTTCCCGTGTGAAAGATTTTTCGCATTGAAGTCTACTATCGGCCGAAAAAGTAAACGAGCCACGGCGCCGGCAGCCAGAGCAGCAGCAGGGCTGCATGGTGGCGTTGCCTTCACGGCTCCGGGTGACGCCCAACTTCGCCCTCACTCTCGCGCGGGTGCTTGTCACGCTGGATAAATTTCTAGTGCAGTGTTCGGTCACCCACAGCTGACCGTCGTTCGCGAAGAATGTAATCGTGCATAGCCGGTATTCGAGCTCATGGCGCTGTCACGCAGAAGCGTACGGCCGCAGGGCAACAAGCTGCGGTGCGGTAAAGGAACGAATACCCATCCTGTTTTACAGCAAAGCTTTCTATGGCTAGGATCGAGCAAATCATCTCCGAATACAGAGCGATGTAGACAAGAATCGCAGGCGATCATAGCACCATGGCGAGTTGGGCTAGTTGGTGAATTTCCATGTCGCCTTTGAATGTCGAAGTTAATGCAGTTGCATGTCTGCCGTCTATGAATGCTACATGTGTGTGCAGATCTGGAGTAAGCGCTCGTCCTGTGGTTCTTTCGTTTGTGTCCCGTTTTTGGTGTTGCGCTTTTTGAAGGTTTCTAGCACAGCATCACCTTATAAACAACTTAAAAAAAGAAAACACGTCCAAGGCTTTCGTATTTTGATATGATGGCGTATATTTTTCTTTAAAAATGTCTTCCCAACACGCATTTGTGCCTAAAGGTGAAGCCGACTTAAAAAAAATTGGTGTAAGTTCGGTTTTCGTGGAAGTCTATCTCACATTGCCTGTTGCGCAGTGAAGCTTGTCCACCTACGGAGAGAGTATGGTTACTGAAAACGGTTCTAACTCTTGTTTTATTTCAAACATCACGATACAAATTATATCACAATTACCAACAAGGCGACTCCACCATTGCACCGCGTTTCATTTGCTTGCCGTAATTAGTTTAGAGTGAAGTTGAAAATATTGTGGGATTCCCGTCTGCTGTCAATGCATGGCTATCTGCGGAGGTAGACGGCAACTATTCATCCCACCCTTTCATGCCGCTGAATGCCGCTGGTACCTACTTACGTTAATAAACTTTCAGGAATGCAATAAATTGTGATTCGACTTCCCAATCGTCTCTTGCTGACGGTACACCTGTAAGAAAATTCCAAGAGAAGTAGTCTTCAAAGGAACCGCTGTAATGATTATTAAACGCACTGCCGTCGACTGTGTCGCAAAAGCAATTTCGACAGAGAAGCAAAGCATAAAGCCCGTCCATCACGTTCAGGGCCGCTTTTTTAAGTAGCGCCATCTTTTGAAGAGTGCCGCCGCCTACTTCCGCTTCCGTCGGATTCGGAAAAACTGCTTCCTTCCGTCTCCGGCGTTCGGAGTTCGGAAAGAACAGTCACGTGCGGTAAATAAGTGCACGCTTATGCGCTCTTTCCGCAAGCCGCTTGGCTGTCCACGTCGACTTTTTACTCTGCAAGATAACAATGCGTGTGTCGGCGCGAGGAGATGACGCGGTTGCGGTAGCAAGTGAGCATTCAACCGTCATATATATCATGGCACCACTTCCGCTTCAGTAGCTCTAAGAAAGCGAGGAAACTGATCACGTTCGCTATGTGGTGTACAAACACAGAATTGGAGGACCTTACACATAGCTTGGGAAGCAAAGTAACGAAGTCCTACCTGACTCTCAGCAGGCCATTCGCAATTTTATTCCACCTAACATCTCTCTCAAGGCCTTGCAAATGCTCTCCAAAAATCCTCCATTCGCCATCGTGACCGTGTTGTGGACACCAGCCCACACAGGCGTATGCGCTGATGAAGCGTTGTACGTACGTGCTCGTGACGTTTTTTACCGAGTCGAGATTTTTACTCGTTTTTACTCACACGCGATGCCCTTGCAGGCAAGCCAGCCTCCCTCTTGGAATACAAGGATATTGATCTGCACTACCACCTCCCCCACCGCCGATACCCACCCCCGTACCCACACCTCTCCCAGGAGGCAGCCCACGCATACTGTGCATCCTGCAAACACACACCTTGCCACACCGAATACAACTCACCCACAGCTCTCTACTGCCTCCTCCTCCTCACCTCCTCCTCACCTCTGGGAGCAGATGTGCGACACGGGGGAGTCGGGCCAAGAGTCCTGACCACGCGCTAGGCCCTGGCGGTCGCCGCGGCCCTCTGCGGCTCCTTCACCACCAATACATAAACGCTGAATTACGAAATAACGCCATCTTGTTTGAGATTTAATATCAGCTTAAAACTTATTGATTGCCATCTCATCAGCACCCACCAGTTTTTACAGGGTATTTTATTATGACATACGTAACTTGTTTTTTTGCTTAACTTGGTGGATCTCCCGTTGCAGGGGACCGCCTCCTGGACATTCCTTGTAGAGTCTGTGGCGACAGGAGTTCAGGAAAGCATTACGGGATATACAGTTGTGACGGTGAGTACACGTCTGTCTCATCGCATCTTACAAGATCGAATAAGTTAGTAGTTTGGGACAGTAGCGGTCCCAGAGATTGGTTTTGGAAGGGGCGACTTTTGGGGGCGAATTTTTTTGGGGGGCGCGGGGGAGGGGAAGGTGGGGGGGGGGAATAAAGAACCTCTCCCCTCCTTGCACCAGCTTTGTGGAGGAGGTGACAACCATGCCGGTGTGCGCGAGTATGCGGAGTAACCCGCTTGCGCACAATCATTTAGCGGCACTGGTTTTTGGCCCTCTTAGGCGGTACTACGGCTGGCTCGAGCCCGCATTTCTGACCGTCGCAACACGTTTGCGACCTCGCACAAGTGGAATGCTTAAAAAAAAACTAAGAGTAAAAACCTGACGACCTCTTTGGGGGGGGAAGGGGGGGGGGGGGACGATCGCCCCTTTCGCCCGACTGCCACTGGTGTGGGAGCTCATAACCGCAATGCACACAAAATGGACATATCGCTCGCTATGGCGATGCTTCCGAACACTCAGTTAAGTATGACTGCCTACCCAAAACAGGCATTGTAGACGGACCAGTGGGCAGCACATAAGTGAGTTACATACAACGCGGGTAACACGACGACAGGAAGGGCAGCGCCGTGTCTACGTACCCTTCCTGTCTTGTTCCCCAGGCTGTTTACAACTCAGCCAGAACAGCTGAGTGTAGAGGGAATATGCGCGAAAGTAAATTTTTACCACATGGAGGGTACTGCGCAAACAAAGAACTGTTTCTTTTCGAAAGTTTGCCCACGTTTAAATTAAGGAAGAATTAACAAAACAAACTTCACGAATATCTTTAATATCTTCTCATATACGAAATAGTTTAGTATGGGGACGATATCCAAATACAAACATTGAGGTGCGCTACTAGTCTACGAACAGAGCCACTAGTTTATTTTGCATTCAGTTATTTCCTTACGCTGTCACAGTTGCTGGAGAGTTTAGTTCACGCGCAGGAATACTTTGCTTTCAAAGTATCTGTGTATACTTATTGCGAGCTTTTCGAAACTGCCCCTCCGAAATGCAAAGACCCAGAATATGGTGCCGGCTCTCTTAAATGGTCTTTAAATATATTATAGTCTCATTGTGGCACCGCAGAAAAATATCGCGTACGCGAAAGCCGAAAGTACAAAGCCTCGGTATTTCTAAATTCACCCTTGCAAAGAATAACAGGTCGAAAATGCTGTCCCTGGTTTGCCACACTATTTTTTAAGCTGATAACACTTTCGATTTGAGTTTTATTCGCATTTACTGCACATCATAGGATGCACTACCTGTCCACTCAAGCATGCAAAAGCAATATTTGTTAGTAATTCTTCCTGTGGCCTTTACGCAGAGTATGCACTCGTCTGTTTTAAAACATGATTGGAAGGTTGGAAAGGTGGTGGCATTGGCGTCTCATTGTTCGGATCCTCTAAGGAGCGCATACATCTTTTGTATGATGGAGTCGCTGAGACATTACGTGAATCTATGTTTTTTTGGCGGTAGTTCTATGATGTGCACATCGAGCAGTCAAAATTGCTTCACCTTCTCCGCGCACATGAGTTCCTTGCAGCTGTATCGGTGGCGAAGCATTTACGAGGATCCTTTGGCTGCCTCAGCCTCTCTTTGAGTGGAGGATCAATTTAACATGAATTCGCTGCTGTTTCATGGGGGTACAGGTTGCTGCGTCAGGGTTGCGTCTACCACAAACACGAATATCACTACGAGCATGTTATTAACAGCTTGACTGTAATACGCTGTTTAGAATCGTTCCATATCTGCAAATTGAAATTGTTCCGGCAAAGCTCGTTGGTTAAACCTGCGCCACGAAACACTCTGCCAGAGGTGCACCGTGACACGGTCGGAACTCCTTGCTTGGTAAAGCATTTGCGTGCAAGGACTCTTTTGTAGACCCCTAGGGCACACACTTCTCCCACGCGAACAGCCGGCCTCATTTCCCTATTTCTCATCCCTTTAAGGGTTTCTTTTATTTTTCATTGCGCAGCTGCCTCCCAGCGGGAATTCAAGTGAAATAAAGACGTGAAACAACAACAACACCTCATCTCCGCCTGCTCACGCGTCAGGGGCATGGCTGTGCCAGTCGCAGTGAGGCCAATAGGCTGCTGAGCACCCCCCCCCCCTCCTTCTCTCCTAGATTAGGCCGCTCAGAATGAAATTATTCCTCACAGAGTGAACAAGCATTGTGCCGCGATGGTCACCCCCGTGAGGCAGATCATTGATGGTTAGGATTTGGAGTAACATTAATCTTCTAACCCCGTTGTAAAGGGTGGGCTGGACACAGGGCTCGTCACACTATACGTACTGGGAGAAGGAGATGGCGGGGAGGGAGGAGAGGGGGTGGGGGCGTTTATCAAATGTGATTCTGGTGCGGTCATTGATGTTTTTCGAGTCTTAGAGCAGATCTTTACCATGCCCCGGTTGAGCACGTAATCATTACATTGGGAAACAGCGCAGCTTACATCTTCGGTACCACCGAGCCCTGGGTTTGAACTTCCATACACGGGTGTTCAAACTGGCGAAACATCTATTTATTTTCCAAAGTATCTTGAAGGTTTCGCGTGACGCACGAAAGGCGAAAAAGAGGGCACCTAGCATTAGTGGCCTCCGCTATACAAATAGTTGAGCCAACAGCTTGTGATTAATCGTGTTCACTTGGTTTGTCTTTGCGGTCGATACAAAATTGGCAGTTTCAATAACACTGGCTTACATTGATACTTTTGTTTGCATGATTTCAAGCTGCTTTAGTTGTTCGTCCGATGCTTGTGAAAAGGGTAACGGCTATGACCGGCTAACCCTGACTGCCGATTGCTATCCAACTACGATGGAACGATTCCTTAGATTTAAATGCAAGAAGCGATCCTTATTTGGATTACATTGAAAAAGTCGAATGAAATACGAAACACAACACGACCGTCAATTATTGATTCCTGACATGAAACCG